>NW_015387534.1:37246-165092 GCF_001527695.2 Protobothrops mucrosquamatus | reverse complement strand
GGGACTTATGATTCGCCCTTCAAATCCAGAACTTCCCAATGCCAATATAGTTTTTCCACATTCTGAGAAAAGAGAGAAATGTTCCTGTTTATTATTATACAGTTGGAAAATCAAGAATCAGTCAAAAAAGAAGAGACATTTTTACACTACTTTTTTAAAATTGTTGATCTGATTCTCTACTGTTTTACATAAATTTCAGCATGACAAAGAATGGATATAATAAAAATAGGAAAAAGTAGGAGAATTGAGACAGCAACAAACGACACTTAGTTGTTCGACAAGGATAAAGAGAAATTGAATGCAGTACGGTATCTTAAATAAATGCTGTTGAAAACTAAGAACTGCCTTTACCTGGTTTATGAAAAAGCATGAAAGACATAACTATCATAGTTTTGTAACCATGATAAAAAGATCTCTTAAGCTGCTAAATACCTACTCCAGACTTTTTTTTTAAAGGAAGTGATTGTTACTAAAGGAAATAAAGAAATTACAAGACTTATAGAGGAGTCATTGACTAAGGCCTGTCTGAGGAATTCTGGGAGTTGAGTCCACAAGTCATAAAAGGGCCATGATTGAAGACCCTTGGACTAAGGCAGGGGTAGGCAACCTTGGCTCTTTTATGACTTGTGGACTTCAACTTCCAGAATTCCTGAGCCAGCCATGCTGAGGGGAAAGGAAGAGGTTGCCAAGCTGAGCCATGCTTGGTCAGGAATTCTGGGAGTTGAAGTCCACGAGTCATAAAAGAGCCAAGGTTGCCCACCCCTGGACTAAGGTAATAGAAAAAAGCTATCTGACTTCCTGTGCTAAGTTGGAAAGTCACCATTGCTAAAGATAGTATGGTAGAATTAGTTTATTGCTACAGTATTAAACTATCAATAAGCAATTGAATAAAGCAAGTATTTAAAGATCAAGACTCTCTTAATTCAAGCTCTGCCCCTATTATTACATGGACAATTTTCTTGATCTGCTTCTGTATTTCTGTGTTCAGTTCCCAGTATTCTCTACTGAGTCATGCTTTTCCTGGTAATATTGCTTTCCAATGCTAACCAGATCTGATCTGATATTGATTAGCTTTCAGTGAAGTCAGTAGACAAATTACTGTGGTGCTGGGTAAATATATGACAATTCCTCCATCTAGTGGAATAATGTAGCATAATATGGATGGGCCATAGGTGCAGCTGGGTTAATCCTTGCAGTTCTAAGCAGAAAAACTTACTGAAAGTTTTTGAAACAAAATGGAGAGGAACTAAATGTATGCTGGAGATTATAAAATAAATTGTCATGAATAATGTACTATTTTCAAAGACAGAACAAAGGTAATATGACCAAACTTCCACATTTGTTTTTTTAAAAAGAGACAAAATACCCACTTTCTTGTGGAATGATCTCAAAGTAGCCATGAAATTCCTTCATTTGCCTCACTTGTGTTGACTTCAGCATAACTAACATCATATTATTTGTAGAAACAAAAGATATCAATGAATTGGAAGGTTCACATATTCTGAAATAAAACAATTCGTTATAAATGTATAGATGTTATACAAATTACTAGATATCTTTCGTGCCTACCCTAGAATTCTCCCTCCTGCTTAGTTGGTTAATCAATTGGTTAACTAATTGTGCTAATTGATAAAAATACATTTTTATAAAAACAAATATAAAATCCTTATAGTTCTGAACAACATATGTTTAAAAAAATACAGATTATATAATAGATATGCTTGACTTGACAGTGGCCTAAGAGCTTCTAAATCACTCTCTCACCCAAGTCACATCACAGTTTGTTGTTATGGGCAAGTAGGGAAAGGAAGTATGTGCCCTGCCTTGAGTTACTTATAAAGTAATAAAGGCAGGGTAAAAATCTAATAAATATATTAAATAAATAAACGCACCCATATAACAAGAACATAATACATAAAGCATAATACTAATTAAAGAATTCATATTGGGATCTTGCTGATTGCCAACTTTATAAAATAAATGCTTCAAAATAGTATATAAATATATGGTTTATATTGTTTGATGTGTTTAATGTGTTATATAAACTTAGCTATTTTACCATGGCTTACATATGATGTGATGTATGAACCTAGATAAGTAAAGCTTGCAGTTCATTTAAATAATATATGTTTAATTATAAATATATACTGTATATATATATGAAAGTGAAGAAATTGTGAGATTTTGTTTAAAATCTTTAAAAAAAATTTAAAAATCCTTACTAGAAAAGCTTACTTACCGATATAATATCTTACTCTTTATTGGCATTAGGGAGTCATAAATGGTCAATGAATCACTAATACAGTTGTCTGCTTCAATCCGAATGGAAGCTATAGAAAGGCGAATTAAGTAGCCAACCAATGCAATCAGTTTAAAATAACAGATCATCCTTCCTGATGTTTCCAAAAAGTCCAATGGAAAATGTTGATGCAAACGATCTGCATGCAGGTCATAGATGCAGTTTGCACCTGCAGAAATAGTGCAAGTTCATTTTATTTACCAATTGCTTCACTACAAATACTATGCAGGACTCACATTTTACATAGAATTTCTTATGTCACTGATAAAAATGACAACGTAACTACTTGCATTAACAATTTCATTTATTTATAAAAGTTTGGCTGATCACAAGATCAGATTAATTGGAATTTTTTTTTTGATGTTTGCAATTTTGATTTTGAGAAGAGGGCGAGGGGAGGGGAGGAGACGAGATGGGAGGAGAGAAAAGGAGAAAAAGGAAAGGAAAGGAAAAGAAAGGAATACACATAATTAGAATATACTCATATGGATACATAGCCAAAATCATCAAGATGGCAGAAAAAAAGTGTTCTGCGGTCACATGTTCTCTATTTGCAACCTTTACATCCAGCTTTCAATAAGCAAAGTCAATGGAGGAAGCAGGATTCACTTAATAAATACATGATTTATTTAATAACTGAATCACTTAATAACTGTCTTGCTTAGCAATGAAATTTTGTTCCCATAAATCAAGGACTACCTGTATTTTAATCTAGTTGTCATGCATATCCTGCCTCAGTATAAAAGGAAACCAAGACACTGGCTTTCGCAGTTGTGCTCCAAGAGCGTGAATGATTTATACAGATTAATGTTGATCGTCAGTTACTACTTCTTTTAAGATTATTTTTTTTAATCTTGGTTTCTAAATGTGGTGTAAGCCACTTAGATATGTTTTGATTTGGGAAGCCTTATAAATTAAGTAAATAAATAAACAAACTGTACCCTGGCCCTCATGCAGTCTTATGAGTTCCATGTAGATTAAATAGCAGGAATGGTGTCTATGGAGATTCTCGGTCACCCAGGTTATGGTTGTTCCAAAGATGCTTTTTCAAGAGGCAACTGGACTTTCTTGTTTTTCTCTGAAGACATTTTGCATCTCATCCAAGAAGCTTCTTCAGCTGGTGGGAATGGAAGGATTTATATTCCTTACAGACAGCTGGTCATTTGCATTAGAGAGTCGTTGGGGCCACTTGGAGATTTGTTTGTGTCCTCAGGGTCATCTGAGTAGTGCAAAGAGAGCCTCAAGGACTCTCTAAAAGAATGCAAATGACCGACGGTCTCCAAGGAGTATAAATCCTTCCATTCCCCATCTTCAGTCAGAGCTGAATAAGCTTCTTGGATGAGAAGTGAAGCATCTTCAAATAAAAACAAAAAAAAGTCCAGTTGCCTCTTGAAAAAGCACCTTTGGGAACAGGAATGATGGAAACAGAGGCATTCTGAATAATTGAACACCTCTAATATACTGTGGAAAACTGATATCGGCTCAGACTGCATATGCTGCTGTTTCTGCTGATTCTGTCCTTATACTGTGGTATGGTTTAACACAAAAAATAAATTATATTAATAAAATCAAACCTAGAACAGAAACATCTTTTTTTTAAAAAAAAAATTCTTACTCTTGGAAATGGAAACATTTCCTACTTCCCATTTAATCTCTAGCATCTTTATAAGGAGTATGCTTTGTAAAGTACTTTGAATAATCAAAAGCATTACAGAAATATCAATAAAGAAGCCATAAGTAAGTAAATCACTGCAATTATAATTGTTCCACCATACTGTATACAGTTCCCAGTTAAAATGAGGTTAAGAATAATAGTTATGAGAGGGTGAATGTGGTCCTGGGAGGCTGCTGAGCATCTTGGAATATGAGGTTTTTATGTTTTTTATTTTTTTATTAATGTATGCCATAATTGTATCTATTTGTTTATTTAAAAAATTAATAAAAATTTGATTAAAAAAAAGAATGATAGTTATGATAGGAAAACTCAGTAATATACCTGTTCCTGTTGTTGAAGAGTAATCCGATCGAAGCCCAACTACATTAAAAAAAACACTAATAAATATGCTTATCTTTAAGTAAAGTTTGCAATAAATGGTCAGTAGACAATATATACTATATATAATGTTATAGATTTGGAACCTTAGAAACCAAGAAAATGTATATTGTACTGTTATATAAGAATTTTTGATGCCATTTGAACTCAGTAAAGAGAAGCCCATAAATTCTGTGTTTGGCTCCACTATCAAATTTATATTAGCATTAGGATTATTTTTTCCAGATTAATTTGGAATTTGATTTTCAGTTTTTTTATACTCACTAAAATCATATCCTGCATTTTGTACTAAAGGAGATCAGGTCTTGGCTTCATTTTCTGTGATAGTTTCTAAGAATGCTTTCATAGCAGTATTTCATGCCCAATTCCTTTCATTTCTCTTTGTAGGACTTAGTTTCTAAGGCGTATCTAACATATTTAAAACCAAAAGCATAATACTTTAATAGTCTGGGACTGGAGACTAAAATATATGAAGAATGGTTGCAGGAACTGGATATATCTAGTTTAATGAAAAGAAGGACTACAGCAGACATGTCAAAGTTGCGATGTCACGTGATGTCGTGCAACGTATCAGGATAGTTTTGCCATTGCCGGCAATGAGATGGGCACGGCTTCTGCATGATGCGTCCGGCCCGTGGGCCGGCAGTTTGACACCCCTGGACTAGAGGGTGACATAATAGCAGTGTTCCAATACTGAAGGGGCTGCCAAAGCACCCAAAGGCAGGACAAGAAGCAATGGATGGAAAACAATCAAAGAGGGAACCAATCTAAAACTAGGAAAAAATTTCCCAATAGTTAGAACAATTAATCAGTAGAACAACCTGCCTCTAGAAGTTGTGGATGCTCCAACACTGGAGATTTTAAAGAAGAGATTAGACAACCATTTCTCTGAAATAGTATAGGGTTTCCTGCCTATACCATTGGGATTGGAGTTGAACTAGAAGACCTCCAAGGTCTTTTCCAACTCTATTATTCTGTGTGCCACATATGCCAGTAACTATCAAAGAACTAATTGGCATACAGAGAGGAGCAACTCAACTGCCAATAGCTTCTTTGTCATATTTGGCAGCACCTCCACTCCCATGGTCTTCAACCGTGGCTAGACTATCCCACCATCACCCTTGATATTCCATTGTATTGGTGCATTCTAAAATGTCTTTGCCTTTAGGTTGTCTTCCTAAAAAGTGAACCACTTTCCATTTGTCTCTGTTAAATTCTATTTATTTTTAGGCCATTTCTATAGGCAATCATGATTATTTCCATGTTATATGGTACTATCTGTGCCTAATTGTATTAAATAACCTGGTTTTGCTAACTATTCTGCTACAGCTTACTATTAAAATTATTAAAGAGCACAGGGCCCAGACCCAATATTGTGATATTTCTCCACTGGCCCATTGAGTTAAGATTTCCAGTTAACTAGTTCGATAATCAGAATGTCACAGTACCTTTTAAAATGTTTTCTTGAAATCAAGATATACCGGTAGTACATACAGTATACACCATTCCCAAAATCAACTAAGAAAGTTATCCACTGATGTATTGTTGACAAAGAATGCTCATTTATGATAGTTACTACACTGTTTTCAATTTGCTTAGAAATTGATCTCTTTAATATCTATTTCAAATTTTTTCTAAGTACTGATTTCAAAGAGATCTGTAATTAATTATTTGTATTTCTGTTCTGAAATAGTAATATTTGTCTTTCTTTTTCTCATTTATAAGTTTTAAGATAACAGTTGGAAAATATGTCTTAGTAATATTTAAAATTCCCAGGAAACATGAAAAATGCATATATTGCTTTGGAAAGTTGTTGGATATAGAGAATATATATTGTAGTAAGGGCTTTTCTTGCATAAGAAAATTATTCATTTATCATTTCTGTAAAAAGAGCCGTTCTTTCCATCAGAACAGAAGTGGGCAATGCATACAAAACCAGCTCCATGTCTGCAACCTTCAAAAGCTTTCAGGATTTGGCAGCTAATATTTGGCAGCAAATTTTTCAGCGTTACTGTATTTTTGAAACAAAACTGAGCCTTTAGTTACGCATGTTTAAGTATCTGTTAAGGAGATTTAACAGATCTATGTTGAGTAACAGCCATAAACATTCATAATCATGTTTAAGTTAAGAAACAGGCTGAAATTTTTATTCCCATGAATTTATGATTTCCATGCATATTTGTGTTCCCATAAATCCCTGAATAAAAATGTTGTGCACTCAGAAAAAGAAAACCTTCAAATAAAATGAATAGTACATACGAATTCTTGATTTAGAAATACCAACCACTAAGCACAATGGAATCCATATCCACTGCAAGGCCTTGAAGACTTCCTACTGAGGTTCGATTGGTGATGCTTGTGTGAATTGAATTTCTTAAAATAGCTGCAACACAGTCTGCACAAAATATTTGGCCCTTTGCCTGTTGTACCACAAACACAATCCAGAAATGGACAAGGAGTCCCCCATTGTTGTTATTGCTGAAATCAGTACAAAACAAATTGTATTTATTTAATTGATTTATATGGTTGTTTGTATAGTTCTATTTTCAAGGGCTTGGGGCAATTTCCAAATAAAGAAAATAAAGAATAATTCTAATTTATTAACTAAGTGAACAAAGATTATCCACCAAGGCAGCCCAGGTCGACCTTCTGGATTGAATGATCCTCAGTACAATACAGTTTTAAAAACTTTGTAAATGTGGAGCAAAATGAGGCCCAACAAACCTCAAGCGGCAAAGTATTCTATGCTGCGTGAGCTGCCATTGATAAGTATAACTTTGAGGCCGCTCTCTTGTGTCACAGAAATTGGGAATCCTCTATTTTCAGGATGCATGCATATACTGGGCTAAATCTGGACAGGAGAAATGTCCCACTATGTATTTGAACGCCATGCTATTTAGGACTTTATATGTGATATCCACTCAGAAGCTTGTTGGCTTACATAACAAACTGATAAGCTTGAAAATTTAAACTCCTATCATTATTCAAAGTAAACGCTAATAGATTTTGAAATATACAATGTATTAACATGAAATGGAAATGTTGCTTATACTGGCATTCAGTCATTTATAATGTTGTGCTTAACTTAAAAACTTAATTGACTTGCACCAAGATAAGAAGATATTTATCATTAAATGATAAAAACGAACTATAAATTGTGTCCCACCTGACATCAGAGACAATGGATTGCTTGTAAAATTTTGAGAAAGCAGATTTGGTATACACCAGATTCATCTGAAAGAGAAAATTTACAGACTTGTTTGACTATCCTGCATAAAGTCAATTTAATTTTATTGAAAACAGTCTATATTGTGGATTCTTAACAAGAATTAGTGATTATTTCTGAGAATGATGAAATATTTTTATAACAACATATTCATTTATGAAAGTAAATAGCATCACTTATCACAGCTTTTGTTTGCCTGGTTGTAAAAGTTCCCACCCTCCTCTGCCAATTTTTAATTGGATGTGACTTAAATCTACATTTGGAAAGCCAAATGAGGTTGTACCAGCTTGAAATAAAATTAAAATTCATGATTTAATGGAAACGAAGTGAGAATCCATTACTAATTAAATTTTAGCCCAAGAATAGTTTCCTCAGACAGATAGCATCGTCAGCAGTTGCAATTTTCTACAACTCAGAGTTTCCAAAAATACTCAGAATACTCTACAATAAAAAAACTACTTCAGAAAAAAGCATGACAATAAGATAACCCAAGAATAAAGTTACAATAAAGATGTTTTTCATTATTTTCCACTAGTTAAAAATGGAAGCATATCAAGAGTTATTCAGAGAGAGATGTACATGTTTTACAACTACAGTATGTATTTCTTCTTCCATGCCCATTTTTTCTTTTTAAAAAAAAAACACCTGTGTGTGCCCACTTCCCTGGTCTAGTTCACAGGAGTTCAGCAAACTCTTTAATTCTAAAGTACTATCCAGAAATTAAATATTTTAATGAGCAATAATAATTACAATTATTGCTGCGTTAGTGAATCTTTCAATTGTCCTTCAAAGCCAGTGGTGGGATTCAACCAGTTTGCACCACTTCGGCAGAACCAGTAGCTAATTTTTTGTTGCCCAGGCCCAGAACGGACTTCCGGAAGCAGCATCCAAACAGAGAACTGGTTGTTCACATATCTGAATCCCACCATTGTTCAAAGCCATACTCTATGGCCTACACTTACCCAATGGTTTTATGTAGATGTTAAATAGGGGTAGGGAAAGTACTCTGAAATACCAATATGGAGTCTATAACTTCACCCTCCTGATGCCAACTGGAACTATTTTCAAAGGAAGTAGGAGAACTTCTTACAACCATGCCTCCCTTCCATTCCCAACCCCCTATGCTGGTTTAGAATTATAGAATGATTAATCATATCAAAAGAAATCCAAGGTAGGTATATTACAAATATCCTAATACCATAAAAGATCATTGACAAGTGCAACTGATATTTTCTCAACCTGGTCTAGTACATAATGAAAAGGGATCCAAACAATCTGCTTCGTCTAGGGGTCCTCTAGAGCTGTAACTTTACCAGTTTTGCAGTAACGTTTCCACAAAGGCGAAATTTGGAGACTGGATGGAAATTATCCAACTCTGTTGGATTCAGCAGTAGCTTCTTGAGGATAGGGAAGATCACTTTCTTCAAAAGTGAGAAAACAATCCCCTCCCTCAAGTAAGCACTTACCACCACATTTATCCAACCATATGATGTCTCTGAGGAGTCTTGATTAACCAGAAGGGACATGGATCTAAAATATAAATTACAGAACTCAAAGCCCACGGTCTTCATTAACTCCAGTAACCTCAAATTCTTCCCAGATAACAAGGCACAGCTATATCTCAGTCAATTCCATGGCACTTACACAGCCAAAGTTCAAATCTGAGTGAATATTTTTTTTAAAAAAGTATCCAACAGATGCTTTGAATAGTCCTCAATGAAACTCCTGTAACAATTTCCCTGGCTCTTTCTTTCCCAGGAGAAAAGCAAAGTCTTACATTTAGGCAGGAAAAACCAAAGGTAAAAATACAGATTGGGCGAGACTTGGTTTAAAAACAGTAACTGTGAAAGGGACCTTGGAGTCCTAGTGGACGATCACTTGACTGTGAGCCAGCAGTGTGCAGCAGCAATCAAAAAAGCTAATACAATCCTGGATTGTATAAACAGAGGCATAGAATCAAGATCACACGAAGTATTAGTACCGCTTTATAAAACCCTAATAAGACCACACCTGGAATACTGCAGCCAATTTTGGTCACCATATCATAAAAAAGATGTTGAGTGTTTGGGAAAAATTCAGAGAAGAGCAACAAAGATGATCAAAGGCCTGCAGACTAAAACATACCAAGAACAGCTATGGGACTTGGGTTTGGCTAGTCTAAAGAAAAGAAGAAATAGGGGTGACATGATAGCAGTGTTCCAGTATCTGAGGGGCTGCCACAAGGCAGAGGGGGGCAGGTTGTTCACCAAAGCACCAGAGGGAAGGACGAGAAACAATGGCTGGAAACTGCTTAAAGAGAGAAGCAATCTGGAATTAAGGAGAAACTTCCTGACAGTGAGGACAATTAACCAGTGGAACAGCTTGCCTCCAGAAATCGTGGGTGCTCCATCACTGGAGATTTTTAAGATGAGACTAGACATTCACTTGTCTGAGATGGTATAGGTTCTCCTATTTGAGCAAGGGGCTGGACTAGAACAGGGCTTTTCAACCGGTGGTATGCATACCACCTGTGGTACTTTGGCACGTGGCAGGTGGTACACAACCATCCTAGAGAAGTGTAGCAGGGGAGGGGAATGAGCTGAAGTGACCCAAGCCTGAGGGAGAGGCAGCTGGAGCTGCAGGACTGTCAGGGCTTGGCAGAAGCCCCAGGAGCACCGGCAGGGCTCCAGCTGATTGGCGCTTCCAGAAGCAGCACGGAGCTGGAAGTGAACTGAAGAAAAAGGTAGGGAGAAGAGGAGAGGATATAAAAGGAGATGGTTTTGCTGGGAAATGGGAAAAAAGACAACAGGGAAAGAGAAGAGGACGTAGAAGAAGCTGTGGAAGGAGAGCTTGGCAGGCAGGGAAGAAAAAGAGACAGGGAAGAAGAAGCAGCTTTTGCTGGAAGAAAAAGTCCCCTGGTTCATTTTCTTCAGCCAGGAGAATGCACTCAGCACTGATGAAATGAAAAGCCAGCAGATGAGCATGTTGGAAAGGAGGTGGGTTTATTTCAGAAGCCAGTGGGTTCCTGGTCAACTGGCAGCTTGAAAGGATTACCATAAGGATTTTTATACAGTTTTTTTTACAGCATTTTGTAATTCAGAGGCTTGGTTTGTGTGTTTTGCTTATTGGAATATTTTAGTCTGTTTCACAAAGGCTAGAAATGAGTCCAAAGTGTTGGCTTCGTAGGTTTAATCTCTTTAAACAAATGTAATTAGTTTTACCCCCTTATCTTGAGTCTGTCTATGGCTTTTAACAAGTTTTCTTTGTAGGTAAACAGGCTTAATTTAAGGTTATCGCCTTTTGCAACTGCCAGACCTGTTTGCTACATTGTTTAAACTGAGATGCCTGAGGCAGCTTAAAAAAAAAACATAGGCAGTGTTTTTTTATTCTAGGAGGCTTTTGTAAGCCTTTCTTGCCTTGCGCTTGATTCCTGTGTCTTTAAGGGTACAGGGAAGGAACTGGGGGGTGCATTCTTACTACACTATGGAAGGAGAACTCAGAAGGCAGGGAGGAAGAAGAGGAGAGGGAGAGAGGAAGAAGGGCCCACCAGCTAGCTCAGGGGTCTACAAACTTAGCAACTTTAAGACCTGTGGATTTCAGCTCCCAGAATTCCTCAACCAGCCATGATGGCTGAGGAATTCTTGGAGTTGAAGTCCACAAGTCTTAAAAGTGCCATGTTTGAAGACCCCTGAGCTAGCTGGTAGTGGTGCATATTAATAAACATGGATAAATTCATCATAAACTTATCAGTGCAAAGGGAAAGTGATTCAGCAAAGGAACAGCCACCAAAGAAATTAAAACTGGTACTTTTTAACTTTTTTCTACAGTTTGTAACATTTTATTAGATTATAGAATAAAATATAAAAATACAAAAGCAAATAGTTTGATACAGTGAGGAGAAAAAGGGACGGGGAGAAGGGAGAAAGAACAGACTTTTACTGTTGCAGTAGAAGGAAGCATTAACATTGAACCTCAACTTTTCACTTTTCCATAATATTATAAACTAGCCATTTCTATAACAACAAATGAATCTAATCCGTAAAACCCAAAATCCCCCCCTTTTTTTAGTCATCAAGTTTTTTGACACCTTGCTAAGCACTGGTGGTACTCAAATATTGTCATGTCCTAAAAGTGGTACAATCTGTGAAAAGGTTGGAAAGCCCTGGACTAGAAGACCTCCAAGGTCCCTTCCAGCTCTATTCTATTCTATTCTATTCTATTCTATTCTATTCTATTCTATTCTATTCTATTCTATTCTATCCCAGGAGAAAAGTCACTTAACTAGAGCCATAAGAAATTTATCTGTGAAGGAAAAAATGCTTAGGTTTTGTTACTCTTATTGACACAAGATAATCCTTAATAGTAAAGGGTTCTTACCTGTATTTAGTTGGATTTTCTCTTTGTTTTCCTCCGATGGTACTCTAGTGCCATTTCATCACTCAAACTTCCTTTGAAAACTAGCCCCCCTCCAGGATCAGTGCACATAGGCTGCAGAGTCTGCACAGGTACAATCCAATCCAAGGCTACTATGCCCTCTCATTCCAAGCAGCAACTAAGGCCTCAGTTAAACTGTACTACAACCCAACAAGGGCTATCAAGTGCCTGAGATGGAATGATCAAATAGATCCTTCTTTTGAATGGAGAGGGTAGCCACAGATAACTCCAGTGCTAAGAGGGAGTGATTTGACCATGAAAAAGAGTTGATGGTAATCACTCCTCAACTCCACATCATGTTATCCCTGTCCCCAAACAAAAAGCAGATCTGGACTGTGATTTCCACTGTAAATTAGGCCTTCAACAATCTGGATGAGATCTATGTCTGCCATGATGGACATGAACTCCCAAATTACATCGGGAAACACCCAAAATGGGGCAATTAAGTAATATGATACTAAGTAGATTATAAAAAATCCAGGGCCTGCCCATGAGAAAATAATACCAGGCAATGAGCACATGTCCCAATGTAGGTTTCCTATTGAGAAATACTTTCATACAATGATATTTTCTTTTTTTCGTAAATCTGACTTATGTACACACATTCACAGATATGAGAACATCTGGAGTGATGGATATTAGCCATGGCTTTCAGGTGCATATTTAATATAGGATCAACAGGGGCAGGTTAAAAAATAGAAAAGGAGGCTACATTGAAAACAAATAAATGATATATTTATTTTAGGAATAGGACAGATAGTGCCATGGGATCTACTCAAGAATGTATTCATCATATATATAATCCTTTCACTATTGAAGATCAGGAGACCTTTCTTATTTTTCTTTGTGCTATTTCCAAATTCTCTTGACTGGGAAAAACTGATAAATGGCAGCAGCTATTGTCCTGTCAACAAAATTATTCATTTGAAACCGGCTTCTCCCATCTTTGGGGGAAAAAAAACCTAATTTATATTATAACCCCCAGCAAAGCAATCTGAGAAAGGGGTATTGTAGCCTGGGCCTTTACGCATTGTCTCATTGAAACATACAAAACTAATGAATGCATGTATCCAGTTAATTATTTTGTCAAATGTACTGATAAAAATGGTATGGCATTGTGTATGGGTTTCCTTACCACTTGTTGCACATTCTGTGCTACTGAAAGGAACTCCCTAGATTCTTTCTGCCGATATTCTGGAAGAAATTCAATGTTGGCAACACGAAACAGTCCAACAAAATACAAAGCATCTTTGTTTTCTGCCTCAACTGTAAAACAGAATGGGCAAATATGAGTATATGCTATTTTTCTTTTGCTTTCCATATGGAAATAAAAAGTTGACAGCAAAAGATCTCAATGAACTGGAAAAGCACTAAGTCCATCATGACCTTCTTAATAACATTCAAAACAAAAAGCACCTCACCTGCAAAGAGAACCCAGCTTTATAATTTCTCTGGAAAGCATCCCTCTTGTAAACTATACTTTGTGGCTTGCTGCTTGTCTAAAGCAGAACAAGGAAAAGCCTTATTTTATTCCCCTTGTAAGGAAGTTCCCTGACTTCTGTACCCACTGCCTTAGCCTTTTAGTTACCATTGTAAAAAAGTAAAGTCTACTTTGAATTCAGCTTGTTTTCTCCTGCATGGAAACATCATTATAATTTTCATAGAAAGAGTTCAAAATTGGTTTGCCAGGATAATTTTTCTATACTCCAATATAGCCTATAGATCTGATCTGCCATTAAGGAGACCATTAAGGAGACCCCTTTACCTATAAATGCTTTCTTCAAGCATTTCAGCACTCATCAAGGATTTGTTAGTATGATTAAAAAGTCTTTGGAATACAAAGTTTAGATGAGCGATGTAGGGAAGAACTCACCAATAAAAAGCCACAACAATGTCCAACTTATTACACCGATAATGAAGAGAACTACTGTAAACAAGATTATTTTATTTTGAAAATTCCAGGCAGACTTGTCCCTTTTAGCTTTCCTTTTGGATTTTGATGTCTTGTTAAGTTTTTTTGTGAGTCTTTCCCACTTTTCTTCAGAATCTGATCTTTGAACTGATATATTTGATACCTTAAAATGGAAAACAAAAGGGTTTCAATAAGGCTATTTTTCATTTCAAAGTTGCCTTTTCTCTTGAAGATAAGCATGTCTAGGACTTTCATTAGAAAGACAGAGATGAGAACTTTGGGGTTTTCAGTTGAATTGCATGTCCATTTGCCAAACATCATGTTCAAGTTGAAGGCCTGAAGAATTCAAGAACATTAGAAGGTAACAAACTTCCACTTCTCTTTTAAGTCTATTAAATAAAGGTATGATTTCCTTGTTCCTTTCCATTAAATGAAGATATTGTTTTATCAACACATCCCATAATACAAGTATTTTTAGATGCAACTAACAAGGAAGGTAGAATTGGCGTATGTAACCAGATTTACAGCAAAATATATAGCTTTGTAATAAAGCATTGAAATTGAAATGATTTAGTATCTTTTTTCTTAAGATTTGAAATCATGATGGGGAGAGGGTGATCTCTCTTTCCTGGGAAAGAATAACAATACCAATAAGCCTGACAAGAAGGTGGAAAGTCAGATTTCATGTGATTCATCTCTTCAAATAATAATAATCATATGTGACCTGGGCACCATGTTCCAAGAACAATACAATTGCCAGAGATAGCATTCCATATTGGGATGGAGGTGGAACTGCTGTTTACTTTTTTAATAATGCTCATGCAATTAATATAACATCTGGTGTGTTCTTTTTGCTGTATTTTTTGTTGACCAGATAATTAATTGTCAGTCCTAAAAAGGTATGACAACAAAAGTTATTAATACCATTTAACTAATTAGCGTTTTACTAATGTTCATTTTAGAAGAATCTGATAATTGTATTGTACCACGTTATTTGATATAGATAGCTATTTATATCAGTCTGGAATTTCACTTATTTCTGATCAAACCTTTCTTTTTTAAAGTTCGTTAGACTTGAGCATAATGTATAAAATACTTTGCTTTATTTCTGTCTGTACTATGAGCAAAACCATACATTTTCTGACTCATATTTCAACAAACAATGACATCTATAGTTACCGTTGGGTTTAATATTCCATATAAGTTTCTAATATGCATGAGAACAATATGTTTTTTCTTACATTAGTTATAGTTAAGCATTATAAAATTCATCCCCCATTAGTGAAGTAATTTAGGTATTGCTGCAGAATTAATTATTTAAATTGTTCTTTCCCTTTTTACCACATGCTAGTTCTTCAGGGTAACAGTTACTATGCCAACTAGTTGAAAGCTGACTATATTTAGATACACTGCTTGGGGTTTTTTCTTTTTCTTTTTTCCCTACATAGGGAAGGAATTAATTATTTTAAAAAATATGTTCAATCTCTCCATACATTTCTGATTTTTTAAACAATTACTCCATAATACTGTGTCCCAACATTCTGGGAATACAAAGACATGTCATATTTCACTTGAAAACATTGTTTACAGTTAAAGACAGTAATTCATTGCATTAAAATGGCTATATAATCTAATAAAGGTCTTCCGTAATTTAGAATATGACAAACAAATATAACCCAGTCTTAACATTACAGTGCACTTTATGTTTGCTTACTTACACTTAATTCATCTTCAGGGTTAATAGATCTGTCACTTCTTTGATCATCCATTAAAAGATATAAAATTGACAGTTACAGAAAATTTACTCAAAACACTACAGGAAAAGTTGATAGAAACTGTACTTGAAGAAAAGTCTGTTAACAGTGTCCATGTGGATTCACAAGCAAGGCATCAATTTACATTCAAGAATTTCCATTGGTAATTTCATCCACCTCTATCCTTCTGTTGCAGTGAACATTCAGAAAAGCATTGTCAAGCAGCACTGGCCTCCAAATTAGGTAGCCTAGCTTTACTTTTCTAAATGACTGTTTTAATTATTTACATATTTTTAAAAATCTGTTCATATGATCACTAGGAGTTGACAACAACTTGATGGCATTTAACTAATCAATCCATATTTTAAAAGAAATAGGAAAGAACAGTAATAACCAGGAGTAAACATGAAAAATCTACATACCACATTTTCCCGAAAATAAGACCTACCCTGAAAATAAGACCTAGCTTGATTTTTGGGGGTGGGCCTAATATAAGTCCTACCCCAAAAATAAGTCCTAGTTTTGGGACGAGCCTACAAATAAAGCTAGGTTGGGGATGGGGGTGGAGCTGCCCCATGCACTCCGCACCCACTTACCATTGCAGCCAGGCCTCCCATGCTCCAACACCTGCCTCATCTTGCTGGCCCACTTCTGCAGCCACTCGCTGCCGCTTGCACAAGGTCTTATTTTCGGGGGATGTCTTTTCCCATCTCACCTTGCAGCGGTGGCACCAACAGCCCCACCCAGCTGGTCCACTTCTTCTGCAGTTGCTCACTGCCACTCGCGCTCGTCAGCCCGGCCTCCATTTTGCCATCAGAGGTCTTCAGGAAATACCCCTGCAGCTGAGAACAGAACTCCGGATTGATGCACACGGTGCCCCCCAGTGAAATGGAGGCCAGGGGTTATCATATGGTCCTCATCCACTTCTGAAGGAATGTGGTTCTGATGAAAAAAGCTTGGTGATTTCTGCAGTGTGCAGCAGATACCCTAGCTGAGGTAACCTATAGAAATCATGAAACTCTAAATGAGATGAAGGATAAATATAATATAAACATATTTCCATGATAGTCACAGTTCTAATTCTGCAAATATAGTGATGATTTTAGATATGTTCTTCTAAAGGATATATAATGGCTATGTATATTGTTCTAATTATTCAAAAAATTAAAAGCCAGCTGCTTATTCTACTAACTATTCTGTTAAGCTGCTTGCTCCATAAATCTAAATTTGATAGCTTTTCTTGAGGGACATTTCTCAACTTTCAGATATATCCTTCACTCATGGATGTCTAATGCATATTACATCTTTCAACAGATTAAAACAAATAAATTATAGTTGAAATGATTTGATTATATGTATTTTAAAAATATGATAGCTAAGAATTAAAGACTTCAAAATAATCCTAAAGATCCACACTCAATGTATACCATAACCATCATTTAGTATTTCTTTACTAAAACTGTAATGAATATAGAAAGGGGAGCCCAATATGTATTGTGACCAATAATCCTTTTTTTTCACTCTGGTAATTTATGAACCATGGAAATAGAGCAATTCCTTTTAGCTAAAAGGTTATTTAATTAGCTCTTGGTCCAAATGATCAGCTAAAAACCCTCACTGATTTTCTTTCTACAGATTAGCAATCTCTTCAGTGGCTAGCAAGCATGACACAGCTTAAGGGTAGATTTAAATACTTCTCTTACAGCATCACTGCACTGCATCTATCATTCCTCAGGGAAGCAGCTATTTATAGCATCTGTCCAGAGATGAAACAGTATGGTTTTGTTATACAGAATCATAAAGCTTGAAGGGCCATGTAGCTGATTCAATTTGCTGCTCTGTCAAAATTAAAGCATCCACAACAGATGGATGTCCAGCCTCTATTTGAACATTGAGGGAAGATTTGCTCACTTGTTCTTTGAAAATTGGTTGAACTTCAAACTGCTCTTATCATTAAGTCTTTTTTCCTAGAATTCAAATAGAATTCACTATATTGTAACTGCCGGCTAAGTTTCCCCAAACACATCCAAAACCCATCAGTAGTGAAACTGAAACTCACTAGAAATTTTTTTTATCTAGCCTACTTTTTCTTTTCCCTAATATATTTACTGTAGGCTGAGGTAGGACCAAGGGCTTCCTTGGGCCTCAGATATGAAGGCTTGATCAGGTTTCAGACGATCCAGTGCAGAGCTGTAAAAAAAACCTGATTCAAGTGAATGTCATGAGGCCTGTTAGGTCCAGATTGAATCTGGAGTGTGTGTGATTTCCAGTGGCCTGATGACACTTTTTGACCTTATTTCATTAGTTACAGTTTCATCAAATATTTTAAAATATATGAGGGCCCAAACTGAATGAAATTAAATGAATTGTAATGTGAAAACTGAAAAAGAGGAAGAGTAATCGCACAGGACTTTGAAATAGGGTGCAAAGCTATGTGACACCACTGCATTGAATATGCTAGTTCCCCCACATTCTGCTTGGGCTGGGGTGTCAAACTGCCGGCCCGCGGGTCAGTTGCATCATATGGAGGCCGCGCCCACCCCAGCTCCGGCAATGCAAAAAAAGTCACGATACATTGCGAGACGTCACGTGATGTAGTGAGTTTGACACCTGTGTACTAGGGCAGGGCTTTTCAACCAGTGGTACGGGTACCACCTGTGGTACATTGGCACCTGGCAGGTGGTACGCGACCATCCTAGAAAAGTGGTAGCGGGGGAGGGGAATGAGCTGAACCAGTGACAGCATTGCACAAGCCTGAGCAAGAGATGGCTGGAGCTGCAGGGCTGTCAGGGCTCAGCAGAAGCACCAGGATCAGCACCAGGCTCCAGCTGGAGCTCGGCGCTGATCCTGGCGCTTCTGCTGAGCCCAGAAGAAGCGCCAATCAGCTGGAATGTTGCAGCATCTCCAGGGTCTTGTGATTTATATTCAGATGCTTGGCAACTGATTCATATTTATGACGGTCACAGTGTCCCAGGGTCATGTGAGGTGACCAAAACCTGCTGCAACCACCCAGTAGATGGGGGGAATAAAAACTAAACAACCCCCACCCCACCCCCGCTGCCAATCCTCAACAGAAATGCTCACAACAATGAAAACCTCGGACAGGAAAAAGAGCATGGCCGGGTGGGCAGGCAGATGTCTTGCTCGGCTGTGGCTAGGGAGGCACTTTTTTCAGTGCCATTGTAACTTCGAACAGTCACTAAGCAAACTGTTGTAAGTCGAGGACTACCTGTACTTCATCACTTTTTTCCGTTGTTGTTTTTTGGTCATCAAGTTTTTGACACCTTGCTAGGCAACTGGTGGTACTCAGATATTGCCATATCCTAAAAGTGGTACAATGGGTGAAAAGGTTGAAAAGTCCTGTACTAGGGTGTTATGTCACACTTTGAATAAAATTTCAGAAATAGAGAGAAATATATGGAGATAAGTGGCAACCTCAAAAGGAGATAGAGAGAGAGAGATGGAGAAACAAGAAGAATGTCAGAAAGAATGATTGTAGGAATTATAACAATCAGGGAACCAACTCACTTTTCCTTTCTATCCCATTCCTACCACATACACATTATTCAGAGAAAATGCAATCTATGCTAGGACAAAATTGTGGATACTTAATTCAGATAGAGATACTATACTATACACCCATATAGCTTATAATTCTTATAATTTCCAGAAACTGGTTCTGAGTTATCTTGTTTTTCTTGTTTCATTCTTTGATTTCTACTTTGGTGACAGTATTCTGACTATAATTCTGAAGGCAGGAATAATCTCATTTGTTATTGAAGTACTCTACTTCTGTTATTGATCCATATCTCATCCCCACTGCACTTAAAATTCAATCAATAGAACTTCCTTCATATCTTTAGAATAGGCATTCACTTTTTCTGCCCAATTTTTTTAAAAATGTACCAAAGGCTGCTACTCTACAGTCACCATTCTTTCTGTTTCTGTTTAAACATTTCTGCTGATTTTGATGTTGTATAGCAGGAGTAAAATTTTCACATAAATAAATAATGAAGATATGTTAATGGCTGGGATTAGATATATTCATAGAAGTCAGTATTTATAGACGTCAGCCATAATAGTAGGGGGATCCTTTCGGTCCAGAGAAAACATTTCTTGTAACATCAAGTACTTAGAATACCAAGTAGCAAGGTATACTATAGACATAAACTACATTCATTGTGTTATTATTACTGTGGCTAATGTCATTTCCTGGAGTTCCTGGAATAAGCAACTATTTAAAACATATATTGGAGTGATCCAACACCCTTTCTTATTGCCTATACTTTTGAGGAGCCTTTTCATTTTTCATTATTTTAATTCTACAGAACAAAATCTATTTTCTACTCAAGACCCCTTGTATTTTTGGGGATTTTATTTGTTTTAATTTTCATCCTAATAGAAGTCTACTCAAATATATGTAGTTCTAAAAGAAACACTTGAGCTATGATCACTGAAATATGCATACTGCTCTCTTGTATGAAGTCAATGTCTTTCAGAATTAATATTAAGTCATTGCTGTATTGAATTGTTAAATCACTCTAATGTGTGATAGCTCAACTGTTTATTTTATTTTTAGATGTAAAAGCATAAATTACATTAACATTAGAATTGTGCAATCTTTTGCAATGGTTTTACTTTCCCCCTTCAAAGACAAAAAACCCCAGCCCTATGCTCTCTTGATTTGTTGCATTCCATATAAATTGAGCAATTTATAAGGGATTCTGTATAAATTGAGCATTTTTAAAGAATATTATCAATTTTTCCAATATGAAAAAAGTAAATATTCAAATCCATGAAGATGAGATTAATGGATTATTTGAAACTAAATTGCATTAAAAAGTCTTGTAACGTAATTCTGTCTCAACATAATTCTGTCTGAAAGCATTATGCTTATGTTTAGATATGCATTTTTCATAACAAACAGGTAGATCTTCTTTTCACAGAACACCTGGACAGCTTCTGCCATATGTCCAGCACAGGGGAAAGAATGACTATGAAAAGTATGTTTTTGATTGTATCAGATGGGACAGTCAGACTCAAGGAAGAGTTCTGTATTCTGCAGACAGGCATAAACCATAATCCTCTGCCCACTTATTTTTTGCATAAACCTTATGAAATCAAGGGGATAAGTATTTCAGTAAATTCATATGGGATTGCAGTTTTAAGATCATCATCCTGTTGGTATAAGACTGAACTTAAATATTTCATATGTATTTAGGCTTTTGCATGGCTTTGCCATGCCAAATTTTACCATTGTAATATTATACAGTATTCACAAATGAAGTTCATAAATGAGTAAGCTAGGAGCTCAGTCCTCTCAAGATACAAACAATGTAAATGTTGTAGCTACTAATTAAAGTTTGATAAATCATCAAGCAATTTCCTCAACATTTGTGTTAGCTTTAAGCAATATTAAAACACTTTCCTGGAACTCTAAAGTGAGACTAAATGCATTTTAAAGTAGGCATTACCATGGCTGAGTTGTGATTTAATAATTTGGAAAGTTCACTGCATGAAATGGTCTTATTTAAAATATATACTAAGCAATAATGTGATATACTTGATTTTGTTTAGGTGCAGTAGGTTATAGTAGGTGCATTATGGTACAGAATGTAAAAGCACAGGTATGGCTTAGTGTGTTATATCAATTTAATCACATAGTTTAGTCAGTACACCATGACTGAAAAAAATATGGTTTTGCAGAAAATATGAACAGAAATAGCATCATTGCATTTATCCAAAAAGGATGACTGTCATCCAATCTGTCTGAAAGTTGTCCACTTTATATAAATGACTTACCGTATAGTAACTGCTTGAAACTATTTAAAATACTCTCTGTAATCCTGATATATAAATCAGGTTTTGAATACACAAACACACCAGGAAAAAAAGCATTATTTTGAGTTTTAATTAACAAAATAATAAAGGAAAGTATCATTTATGCATATATTTTTTAAAATAGTCCTCAAGTTGCATAAACTAATATTTGTCTTGTAGTTTCAGAAAGTCAAAACTACAACACCACAGAGCATTATCATTCTCTGCTTCATATATTAAAAAAACCCCTGCATTTTTAATTCACCTGGAAAAAATAATCCTTCATTTCTTTATAAAATACCTTTTATATCTTTATATCTAAAGCAGGTAATCTGCTGGGAACTCAAGTTACAGAAAATCTTAGATTCGGATTCTTAAGGGGCTCCTCACATGACACAGAGTGTCTGCTTTCACAGCATAACCTAATGTGAACATGCAGCACGTGGGATTTAAAATGGTAACTCTGCAGTTCTACAGTGGCTCATAAATAGCCAAATTCTTACACAGCTCCATTTAAGATATCACTTTTCACTGTTTGCTAAAATAAATGCATGATTGTTCTCTGAAAAAGGATCTTGAGAGTTAAAAAATTGTAACATAAAGAACATATATTTTAATGTTCATGTAAAAGCTTTTACCAACTTAAAAAGTTTAACATGTAAACTGATTGTTGTGCACAATCGAGTTGTAGTAATGCAAGCATGCAGTCAAGTATCAGTGCTGTGAAACGATCAGTAAGAAAAACACAATGCCAAGTTTCAATGATAGACTGGCTGAAGACTCTGGAACTCAGACAAGATGAAGGCCTCATTGATGGTTTATGGAAGGTTCCATTCCCTCTATAGATTAGATTCTTAGAAGAAAGAATGCCTTTTGTCAATATGGGTTTGCTTGTTCCAGCCTCGAATCTTCCATTTGCTTTGGAACCATGATTCTCAGAATTAGAGTCTGATATCCCTATATATTGGGAATACATAGAGAACATTGCTTTAGCCCCATACTTCTCAAACTTGGCAACTTTGTTGTCCAATGTGTGGATTTCAACTCCTAGAATTCCCATGCTGGCTTTTCAGGCCAGTATATCAATTATAACCTTATCTAGACAGAGTAGTTTGTTTGAACAGGGGTCCCCAAACCCCAGGTGGAGAGCCTACTACCAGGCCACGGTCTATTCAGAACTGAGCCATGCGACTGGTGTGCATCCGAGCACGCAGCTTAACTCGCATGAAGCTCAACTCGCATGAAGCTCAACTCGCACAAGCGGTAGGCTGGCACAGATGTGCTCGCAGTTCAACTTGCAGTCAAGCTATGTGTGTATACACATGCGCACTGGCCCACCACTCACACAAGTTGAGCTGCGTGTATGTGTGCTGGCCCACCACTAGTATGGCTTGGTTGCCCTCCTGCCCCTCCACCCAGGCAGCCAAACTGCAAAGGTTGGGGACCGCTGGTTTAGAAGACAAAACTGTTTAGAAAACTAAACTGATACTAACCTACTTTGCTAGATGTTGCCAGCTTTACTGGCTTCCATTTGTTTCCACATTCAATTCAAAATGGCAGTACCGATCCATATTTCATTTATGTGGCTGTTAAGCTAAATTTCTTTATTTTTGAGCTGTTTCTCCTTTAGACTGAAATACAGTAAATTTTAGCAAATAAATATTTTCCTACCAATCTATGATTTTGCTGAAATGCCATAGTTCTATCAAATTGGGGATTGTCTTTCTTTTTTACTTTGGCATTGTTCCTTTGTCTTTAACTGCTGCATAATAACCATAAGAGATAAAGCATAAGCTGAATCTTTCCAAGTCATGCAGATGCTTAGCAGAATTCTTTAGTCATCTCAGTATAAATCATAATGCTTTAAGTAGAACAACTCAGCATTTCCCAGGAATCAAATGTAGTGTCCTTCATTTGATCAGACAGGATTGCTATTATAACTCAATGAATTCTTAGAGGCAGGCTGAAAATTTTGGTTTGGTTATTTCTAATTATATTTATGTTATAAATATATTTATGATTATGGCATTCTTCCAGATTCTTGCATTGTTTTGAGAAATTCACTGCTAGTAATTTTTCTTTGTCTTCACAAATCATTGCAATCTTTTATCCTTTTCTTTAATCTTTCACATCCTTTGTACCCTTTCATTCTAAATTATATACTTTAACAAGTGAAAGCATTAAAGTTGGCTGCCTGGTAGCCCCTTTATCATACTACTTATATTTCTTAATTTTCACAATCTGTAAGAGAAGTGAAGTAGTCATTTGTGGTCATAAGTCAGAGAATACCAATACCTTATCTATGATGCAAAAATACAGAAACCACTGGATGTCAGCAGTTATAGGAGAATTGTGTTCGTCTATTATGGCAAAACATCAGAAGGAATCAGGTAGCACCTTTTTAAACTAATTTTATTGAAAGATATAAGCTTTTATGAACTGCAGTTCAGTTCATCAGAGTCATAGAATGCTCTGATGAAAATGAATGCCTTTTAATAAAATTTGTTAGTTGTAAAAGTTGCCTCCAGACTCCTTCTGTTTAGATGCCAGCAATTAATATAGAAAGCTATAGCCTTGCCCACCATATATTGGATAGCTATATGCCTATAGCCCAAATATTCTATGCTTATTCTAGAATTTTATTTTAAACCGATATCTTTCATGAACAATACATTATGGCAGGCTTTTCAGTAGTGTAACTTTTAAATTAAGCCTGACAGCTTTTCTAATTGTCAACCAATGCACCCATGTTGTTTATGAAATATGCACCAAGAGTTCAACTTACACAGAAAACATTCAGCCAAGAAAGAGTGTGCTATATAACAGGCCTCAACTACAAAACATAATCCTTTTTCTGCTACTATCCTTTCCATTAGAATGAATAAATTACAGGAACATCTGGAAGATGTTGCCAGCAAAGGAGTCCTGCCAGACAAATCTAATTAGAAACAAAGGTCATATCATACCATTAAATTAATCACAACTATATCTATTACTTCTGCTGCCTGAACATAGGATCAGATCTTTATTTTATAACATTACTGAAGGTCACAGATGATGCATTCATAGAGGTTGTTCAAGATTATTGTCCCCAACAACCGTATTGTGGTGAGGACACAAACCATATGTCTAATCATAAACATTACTATATCCATACATTTGGAAGAATGGGTGAAATAATTTTCTAAGTAAAACTGTCCCATTTGCTAATAAACTATGCAGTAGCAGTTTTAAAATAGTTTCAAAACTTCCTTTATGTTTCAATTCTTATATTTGTGAGGTACAATCTGTAGTAGTGAAAAATCCTTTTTATGGAGAAACACAGAATACTGAAATTGTCCACTCTGCTAGATTTGCAAAATATTTGGTAAAATAAAAATCTCATATTTGTCATATATTTCAAAACTTCATCCAGCGTACTCATTGTCATACACACATCAGGCTGCTATAAATTGGACTTTTCAGTTATTGTATTCTCGCATTGTTGGCATTATAAGCCTTTAAAATTATGCAACTAATAAAGTCAGAACATATTTAAGAGGTGCTTATTTTCAGAAGTACAAAAATAAATAAATTTAGATCACCTTTCTCTCTATTATGGGCTTACATTGGATAAAAATTTTAAAAGGCCAATAATTGGCATTTTAAACAATGGGAATGATAAGCTTTTAACAATTTGTTCACCGCAGTCTCTTCTAAGGGAATATTTATTGGAAATTACAAATGCTCAGTCAAAACTCTGGTTG
The DNA here is from genome assembly GCF_001527695.2 of Protobothrops mucrosquamatus. Classification (NCBI taxonomy): domain Eukaryota; kingdom Metazoa; phylum Chordata; class Lepidosauria; order Squamata; family Viperidae; genus Protobothrops; species Protobothrops mucrosquamatus. The sequence continues at coordinate 139,869 of NW_015387534.1, read as the reverse complement.
GCCATACCTAAAATGTGCTATCTAATTAAATAGACAAGAATAATCTAATAGAATTTAAACACACAGTGTAATCCAAAATACAACTTGAAACATTCCACCATCAAAGTTATTTAACTCAATGCAAAATCTGATAAAATGGCAAGAAGGAGAAATGAATGTCAGTTTTCTTCCTCTGAAATCAGATCTCTATCTTTGATATTGGAGGGAAAAATAAAGCAAAGCTAGTGTCCACCTGTTTAAAAAATAGTTATTACTAAAAAAAAAAAGTAAAATCACAGAAGGCAATGATAAAGTGCTCCATCTGGCTAAGAAAAATACATAAAACAGTCCAAGTTGTCTCCAGGAGCTGAGTCCAGTTTGAGAAATTCTTTACTTAGTTTACTCAGATGAAAAACGGGATCTATGAGTACAAGCTAAAAAGCTTCTTCCTGGGAGAAGTGAGAGAGTATCTTTTTTGCTCTGCTTTAAGACAAAGACTGTGGCATATAAAATAAGACTGATAATACTTGTCGAGTATGTTTAGGTATTTCTAACTATTTTGAACTCCATTGACAAAGGTAAACAAAAGGCAAATGTTTCGTCTTAGTGAACAGTTTATCAGAGAGCTGCTTATACAGTATTTCCACAGATTAGTTAACTATATTAAATTTGATAACTGATGTGAATAAGTTATACTGAGCCGTTAGGGTTAGCGTTAGGGTTAAGCTCTGAGAAGGGAAGAGAAATGTGCATGGAATTAAATCCAGCTTCAAAGTATGGCTTTTGGATTATTTTCAACTTCTCAACCAGCAGTGGCCACAGGAGGTACATGTAATATATTACGCTTCTCTGTGTGTTTCTGCACTCCATCCATATTTCAACATATGTATGTACTGAAGAGCATATGATAAATTGCATAGGCTTAGCTCTTGAGTCACATAGCCAGGAGGAGCAAGGGATGAGGACTAAGATTAGAGAGATTAACAGAATTTGAGGTGTTGTCTAGCTCTATCATACTGTTGCACTGAAAGGGGTTATTTTATGTATGATGAGGATGTTGTTATTAGTGATGGTGGTGGTGGTGATGATGGTGATGATAATAATAAAATATTTTTCCAGAGTTGCCAGCCAGATCTGGTACACATTTGGACACAATTTCTTTTGCCAGCTTCTCTCCCACATCAAATTTGCTCCCGTTGGATTCAGTTTTCAGCAAAATCTCACAGTGATGGATTGACAGATGGATAAGATTTCTGGATTCATTTACATAATTTCTTTCAACATTATTTTGAGTGATAAAGTATAACAAGGCTCTGAATGAAGAATTTTAATGTTATTTTTGTCACTCGTCAACAATCTATCATCAAGCATCAATCAAATTTGCTAATGATATGCCAATCTAATATTGTATCCCTGAGCACCTATTCAAGGGGTGCACTGGCTAACTGTATATCTTGAATTCCTGTTTATTATATTTCCTGCCTGTTGTGAAAAAGAAGGTGATATTATCCTACAACCACAAATAATTAGAAGCAGGTGTAAATGTCTTGATCCTGTTGCCATAATAGTCATACTCTTGATGCAAAAAGCAAAACACATCCCATACCTTAACTTGGCTGGGAAAAAGGTACCGCTGGAATGGAGATTTCTGTCTTCATCATCCTTTCAAGTTCCAGGGGAAACAATGAGAGTACCTGTGCATCAATGTGAAACCGCTACAGAAGGTAAGTTAATAAGACAAGTATTCTCAACTTAAACAATCACAAAAGTGAAGCATAAAATGAGATAATCATAGTAAAGCATTCTGAACTCCTCTACCCCCAATAGTCAGGACTGACTTCTCTTACAAAAGTTAACCCTTTATGTTAATCATAATGTCGATGCAGGTTTTATTGAGCAGAAACCCAAATGTATTTAAGCCAAGAGTAGTCAAATGTCATTGTATGCAGTTATTATTTTCGACAAAGGATAACAGAGAATAGAAAATTACACAGAATAGATATAGTCTTGTCAAATACAAATAGAGAGAGGATTTTCTGTATTTTTCACATGTACGTGTGCTTCTTTCTTGAACTACTATGTTAAACATTTGGGGATTGTATATTACAATTTGTTTCTCCATCCCCCATATAGCAGCCACCTCTGAGTTAAGTTTGGCATTTGTGATACAAGAAGAGAACCAGAGGGTATAGAAAAGGGTTTGAGAGCCAATGAAGAACTTAAGAAGCCTATTCCATCTAAAAGCCTTGAGTAAATCAGCCTGATCCTGATTTTAAAATGCTGTGGATTTTAGTTTAGTAAGGGGAGGGGGCAGGTGCTAGTCCTTTTGGTGGATAGTAATAATCCTATAACATGTGAATTCAATGGCAAAATAATATAGAGTAAATTATGCAAAAATCCTATTCATTTTAACTTTCCTCCATCTTTAAGTGAAAGGTACCTGATCCCTTGGATTGAAGACTAACAGTAGGATAAGTGTCCCTTAGCCATAATGGTTGAGATGCTTATGATTGAAATGAAGTGTTTTGCTTTCAACGTCAATGTCATGTTTTATATGTATAGGTAATTGGTGAGCAGATACCAAATGGCTATTGATAACCAAATCATATATTATTTGATTAAGCTAAATATTTGGTAAGTGTATTCAGAAGAAAGTATGGTAGAGGGGGTAAGCATAAATCAGCAAAATTTAAAGGGATTTTTTGTTAAAAAAAACCTTATAATAGATCAGGCCATTATCTACATATGAAAGACTGTCTTTCGAGAGTTGAAGGCAGAATACAACTGGAACCAGTAAACATCATACTTCCCACCAATCTCCTGCTTTGATTATCCAAATTCTTCCTCTGATGTTACTGATTTTTCTGGAATGACTTTTCTTGGACTGGGGATCCTGCCTCTTAGGTTATATTCTTATTCTGATTTGGGATACCTTTTGCCCAATCAAATTTGATCAGCTAAACATCATGTCTTTCTATGTGTGTATGTCTGCATATATCCTTGACAAGGATCACTATAAACTCAATAGTTTCTATAAAGTATTGTAAATCATATTCACTCTCCTCTTACAACATTTATTTCAGAGCACAGAGATGCTGCAAAAGACATATCCAGCTTAAATCTTTGCAGTTATTTATCCCATTTTATTTTTATTTTTAGAAGATGAAAGTTGGATAGAGTAGAGAAGAAAAGGACTGAGAAGTTATAGGCAGTTCAATAAGACAAGAGTACAGAAAATAACAAATTGCAAATAAATACAGAAAAATAGTCTTTGCATAGTTCAAAAATGAACATCATATAGGTGTCAGCGTGCTATGTGAACTAACACGCAACAAACACACAGATCCACAGTTTCAGTTGAAAGACTGTGTGTATGTGTGTGCGTGTATACATATGCATACACACACACATAATCTTAGAGAGAAAACCTAGAAGCAGATCTCAGCATGAACATTAACTAGCTATGTGTTTTTCAGTCAGGCCATGCTACCAAGTGGGTAAGTGAGAGTTTAAAGGTGGTTTAAACTATATGATCTGTCTTGGCATTCCGTATCCTGTCATCCCTGACTGGGATGCTCCCTTGTTACTTCCCATTTGAAGACCGATGACATTCTGTCCTTGGCGAAGCTGCTCTTCAGAAAATCCTCGCTGGTTCTTCTGTGCTTTCCTGTGAAAATGATTCTTTTTTAAAAGTGACATGTTTGTTCTATTTTAAATTCTCAAATATTTATCAGATTGAATGCCACAGCCCCTATGTTTTTCTATAGTATAAGGTTAGTATTGCCCTGATTTTTGAGAACATGAGCTGTATTGGCCATTTGGAAGACAAGAAGAGGTTTCTAACACTGAATTCCCCGTTCTAAAGCTGTAGGTGTGTCTTTGTCATAAGATAATGTAAGCCAGCCAGTCCCAAGGACCTTAGGATTCTCTTTGAGGGATTAGAGGCTTGAAGTATGAATATCTTACATGTAAAGACTTTCTAAAATTCTACTTTATTCCCTGAACATATTTAGCCACTGTGAAAAAGGGAATGGTTAGGACTCTGAAAAAAATGCATTACTTTGCATTTCTTTTCCTTCAAAAAATATTAAACACAAGCAGATAGAAAACATCTTGGCCAATACAGCAGATTGAAATTAACATTAATTACAGTGACATTTAGGGAAAGTGTTCACCCCCATCCAACAATTGATACAGTTCCCTCTTAGAAGGGGGGGGATGGCATCATTCAAAACAATAAAAAAATCAAAGTTATTATCAAATAAGGATTTAAAATAGATGGATACTACTCACTCCTGCATTTGAGTAATCTCAATCAACATCTCAATATCAGAAAACTAAATCAACCTCGCATTTTGCTATAAATGGATAAGCCACATTTGAAAAAGGGTAGAAATATTGTTATCAAATAGCAAATTAGTAAGCCACTGTCTTGGTAGTGTTGGTTTTAAGTTATCTGGCCACCATCCAGAAAAACACTTAAGTAGATGTTCTGCTTTATTAAAACAAGAGCATATAAGATTAAGCACTTTTTTTTCCAGAGGCTTATGTTACAAAATGTATCAAATATCAGTTTGGGAAAATTGTTTCAGAACTGGTAGGCACCTTTCTCAGATATATGTTCATTTATCAACAATCATGAAGGAGAGCAAAATTCTGAGAAAGTATAGCTTCAGAACTGTCTCAGCAGATAGTAATGAATTTCAAATTATGTTTCATATTTCTGTGAATGCTTGGACAATTGTTGTTATAGATATCTGAGTCATTGCTTGAAGAATGACTCAAATATTTTAAGCAAGACATACCACCTGATCCACTGGCTGTATGAACAAGAGAAGACTTCTTCATATACAAATTATATACTGAGCTGGGCAAGTATTGAGTAGCTGGGGGCTCACCTAATGTTTTGGAGATCAAAGGGCTGAGATCTGCACTGTCAGGGAAGAGGCAAAATATATGGGGCCATATCACATACTTGAGGGAGTGCAATTGCTCAGCAGTAAAGACACAGGACTTGTCAACTGGAAAGCCGGCAGCCCAGGTTTGAGACCTAAGCACCACGTGATGGGGTGAGCTTCTGTTCTCACCCCAGCTCCTGCCAATCTAGCAATTTGAAGCATCCGAATAGATAAATAGGTACCTCTTTGGTGGGAAGATAATAGCACTCTGTAATGTCATGCTGGTCACATAACCACAGAGATGTCTTTGGACAGTGCTGGCTCAATGGTCTTGAAACAGAGATGAGCACTGCCCCCTATAGTCAGCAATGACTAGCAGAATCAAATCTACAGGGATTCCTTTACCTTTTTAAAAAAAATTACAGACTAGGAATAGAGAAAGATTTGGGATACTTTTGCCCTTTTTAAAACCATGCATGCATTTAGAATTTATACTAAAGATTTACGTATTTCCTGTCTGGAAAAAGTGGCATTCTATGCTTTTCATTTTCAATAGCTCTGGGTCAATAAGTGAAGGAATGTTTGCACTCCTGGTTAGACTATTCTGCATCAACCTAATTCACTTATTATAAATGGAACATTTTTGAATATCTATTCTAAAGAGGTCATTAGCTCTTTAATTGACAGCTGAAAAAGGCGGAAGTTAAGGTGTCTTGCTTTTAAAAGTATATTTTTCTTCTGTCTAGGATTTGTTTTTCATTAAAACTGCACATTTAGTCTATGTCTGAAAATGGAAACAACAAACACATTCTTACTTGTGAAACCAGGCGGGATCCCCTTTGTAACATCCATCGTCCCTTGTAACAGCTTCACTGCCTAAAGCCATTAGAGTCCTTTGCACGGCAGCCATGTCTTTTCCTAAAAAGAATTATTCATTTGTTATTGATAAATTGTTTGATGGTACTTCAACAGAATTACGTAGACACCTGTTTAACCTCAAAATCCCCAGAGCTTTTTATTATTACATTATGTTTTCTGTTTTTATTCTGGTCACAAGGGAATTTTCCTTGACATAACGCTTCCTACCTTTAGCTTGCAAACTGCTTTCTGTTTTTATTCTGGTCACAAGGGAATTTTCCTTGACAGAACTCTTCCTACCTTTAGCTTGCAAACTGCTGCATGACTATCAGTGTATAACTATAACAAGTTTTAGAGCTTTAGGAAGCCTGATCAGATGTTTGATTTCTATGAGACTAATCTGTACTAGAGGCTACACTTTTCATTAAACTGTAAGTCTTTCTAATAAGGTTTGCAAATTTTTGTAGAGAACAAATTTGAAAGCATCTTTTGGGAGCTGGACTTAGGGTTTTTTTCTATTCTAATTACCAACAAATGAAGTAAAATATGCCACCCAGAAATAAATCAATGGTTAGCTGAAAATTTCACCAGCATAAGCTGCTTATAGACTCTAAAACATGCTATTATGATGGAATACAGCCCACTCATGTTCAGGCTGTTTTTCATCTATGTCAATATAAAAGGTCCCTTCCAACTTTACTATTATTAAATATAACTCATTGGCCTTCCTCTATCATAGATATCTCAGGGTTTTGCTCATTCTAGCTTGCCTCTTCTTATGTCAAGCACTTTGTTTTTCTTTCAGTCCCTTGCTAGTTCTTTTAAAACTTCTTCAAATCCCCCCCCCACAAATGTGAGCATATATGTGTGTATGGGTGGGGTGTTGCACAGGATAGAAGCAAAAGAGTGCTGGTTCTGCCTCCTCTATTATCTGCCTCCTCTATTATCATTCTTGTCAACTTCATGTGCCTAATAGTCTGTCTGTATAGGGCTTCTCATGCTTGCTAGCTAGGGAGTTTTGGAAGTCCACACACCTGGAGGATGTCCAGATCAGAAACACTGATATAGAAGATCATTTTATAATTCCAGAGATTTAAATTATGTGAAGCATCTTTACAGATGCAGGAAGTTTTCCTTTACAGATAAGTCAACCTTTGCAAATAGAAGACAATATGATGGACTGGAGCACTATTAGCATTTTCATTCCCATCACCACCACTCTTTGCATTGACAATTTACACTCAGAGAATTGCTGAAGGAAGCTTTAGATATGTAAAGCTAATGTCAGACCTTGGAAGCCAAATACTGAACACTAATGAGTTAAATCTCCCTCTACACTCACAAAGCTACACCTTCTATCAAACCCTAGGTGACAAGACAACATGAAAAGTCATAGAAAAGAATCTGTAGATGTTAAGTTCTCATGGCCTACTCTAGCAGTAACATCATTGCAAAAGTTACCCAGCACTGTTTTCAGAGCAATCCTTATTTTGTTCATAAGCACCTGCATAAATTAATGCTACTATCTTTACTTAACAAAGACAGAGTGACTAAATTGACTAAGGCCACAGAAAAGTTAGCATTAAAGGGAGATTGTGAGTCATAGAGCCTTGGCTCATTGTAATAAGGAACATCTGTTAATTCCATGACAATATCATCTTTTAAAAATTGTTTTTAAAAGCCACATTTTTAAATTATTGTTTGTAGCTATTGAGGGTTGCATAGGTGAAGTAAAAATGCAAGGATAACATTCACAAGGCAATGAGAGGATTTGGAAGCCATCTTTCCCCCTTTTTGTTCCCATTAACTTTTAAAGTAACTTTCAATCTATTGAAAGATGCTGACCCCAGGAGCATAGATCTCAGGCAACATTTAAGTCATAGTCAAAACAAAGACTCCAGTTTTGAAAAAGGAAATCTGAGATTAGAGTTTTATGATAATGTGATATTCTAACAATGGAAAGACTGAAGCAGAAGTGTTTAGCTAAGGGCAAGGAAATGGTTAACATTGTTGTACAGGTTCTTGGTCTTATGCCATGTTCATAGGTTGTGGGATGTTTAAAAAGAGAAGTAATTAGTCCAGCTTGCATTGGAAGGAAAAGATTTTTTTTAAATTAAATACTAGTTTTTTACAATAAGCATTAGATGAAGGAAATGGAGAATCACAAATATTTCTTTCACATCTATTCTGCTGCTCTTATGATAACCTTGGAAATGAAATCTCAAAGGGTTCAATATTTAAGAGAACTCTCTTAAACAAGTCTTTGGGTCAGAAAATGAAACCTCGTTAATATTTCACAATATTACGATTTCTTTCAATTTAAAAATGAATATGTTTACATCTTTAATTGGAATGCCCTAAAATAAATAATTTTGAAATAAGATGAGTAAGTAGCAGTATGGCATATAACACCTATGGAACACATAAAATATAAATAAGATGTATTAAATGATGCACACAATGAAATATGGTATCTTTTAAAGTTCTATTAATAAAGATAATGATAGACTATTAGATATTCTGGTCAAATACTTAATTTGTTAGTTTGATGAACTACTTCTAGTACCTCTGTTGCATCTCTTTTTATGAGATTTATTTATTTTTCATATTTCTAAACTGCTGATTCCCGTAAAGAGTGGCTCTGGGTAGTGTACAATATAATATAACCAATAAATAAAACAACGTATAAAAATTAGAAATGAAAAATTAAATTGGGTTAAAAATTTCAAAATTATAGAATAATAACAACTAAACAACAGAAGGAGGAGAATTCTAAGATGGCCATTTAACATTGGATTATTACTGGCCAGAGGGGCTCTCAAGGGTCTACGCAGTCCCATCGCAAACTAAAGGTTTTATTTTTTTAATGTAGAAATAATATTTATAAGGTATTACATAATAATTCAATTTTGTATGCTAGTTTCCTTCACACACACATATACCTTCTTTAATTTTAGGGCTTGCTGATCTATGTATAACTGTTTTAGTAATTCACAAGAAGTCATCTATGACTTGATAATCAAGAATTGTTTTCATGACAGTCCCAATACAAAATCCTGCTTCCCAATTTGGGGACAAGTTTGGTGTCTTAATGAGCATGAAGGATTATTGAGATACCTACTGTTCTGCTCTTATCCCTGTCATCCACATTTAATTATTTATTATTTGCACCATTGAAAAACATATCAGAGGAACATTTTTGGCAATTTTTGCTCACTACCTAGTATTAGAATTTTAGTATTTTTATTTGCTATGTGCTTAATCATACTAATCATTTTTCCCTTCACAACAACACAGATATTCTAATCAATGTTGCTAGAGCTTGGGTTTCTCTGTTCCTGTTCCAAACCTTAGCATAATACAGATCTAAACTATGAGGTCTGAAAATGGCTATCCAAGTAGGTAATCTCAGTGTAACCCAGGGTCATAGTATACATAAACCTTCTCCAACCTGGTGTCCTCCAGCTGTGAGGGCAGTATAGTTCCCAGAATTCCTCTTCTGGGAATACAGCTGCAAATAACTGGACATTACTGGAATTGGGAAGGCTTCAAGCTTTCTGATCCAAGCTTCAAAGGGATGCCGTTTGAATTGTAAAGATCATTTTTCTTGGTCAAAATCCAGAATCTTCTCTCTATATTACTTGACAGATTTTGATATGGGGACTACTGGCTCTTATCCTGCCTAACCTTTTCTTGGAAACATCTGAGACATGATTAGTAACAGAAAGCAAAGATTGCTTTGTCCTTTTTTCCTCAGAGCCAGTAGCCACATCCTGCAGGGCTTTTAGCAGGAGCTCTCTCATTGCTTCCTGGCTATCATTATCAATTCACATCTAAAAAATGTTCTTTAGATACAAAAAACCCTGTAAATTGGTTAGGCAAGCCTTCAGGCTCATAATTTGATTTAAAGCACAAAATAAATAAAAAAGGGAAAGCAAAACTCCTACAGTTGCTGCGCAAGACTAGGAAATGGGAAGAGGAGAGGAAAAACAAATATAATAAGAATGGACAATTGTTTTAAATGGAGAGTGCAAGAATTTATTTTGATTCATATACATGACTTCCAAAGACTACTCATAAAGGTATTATTTCCACGTGAGAAAAATGCCATGTGTGAAAAAGATTTTAAACTGTCTTTTCTTCTAGAAGATACACACAGTTGTCCTGTGTAGAATACATAATGGATCAAATAGCAATAAATAATGGATCAAATATTTTGTTCATAAACTGAATTTTGGTGAAGGCAACATTTTGTTAGACCAACTGAAGATTTCCAAAACTAGCATACTTTCAAACTTTCCACAATTTCTCAAAAAGTAAAATAAATCCAAGAAAGAGAAAGAGAAACATTATACATCAAATAACAAATTGAACATTGGAATATGCACAGACATATAAAAGCAGTTCCATTTGGTAGTTATGTTTCTTTTTCTCCTCTCTCTGTCCCCAGAAGGTGATTTTTTTAACCATCTTACCTGATGAATTCTCATGCAAACCTTCAGCTGGCCTAAAAAATGTGTTGCTTCAATAAGGAGTTTAGATTCCCCCCCCCCCCTCATGGCCAAGATGGCTCCTTTTGCTCTTTGTTGAACTTTTTGTCTTTTCCCATTTTCTTTCTGACACAGTGATCAATCGCAAGGATACATATAAGGAAATATCAAATTCACAAGGACAATATTATTAATTATATGGATTCTTCTAATACTAGGAAGAGAATTGTTGAAAAAAGGCCTGAATTTAGGTACTGGACGTTATCAGAGTAGATATTACTTCCATTAAACCAAGTCTTTCCTTATATTAAAAGACATATAAGGAATGTTCTTTATTCCAGAGTATAATAAAAAAGGAGGCATATAAAGTTAGTTCACTTTTTTTACTGAGAAAAATGTGAAGCAATGACTGTGCATATATGGTACATTCTCATTGGCATAGACAGGAACAGCTTCTAAAACATTCTTGAGAGTTTGGTAAAAGATTAATCTGCTTTTTCAACTTAAAAAGAGTTGTCTTCTACCTGCTCTGCTGTGTTTCAAAACATCTTTTTGTAGAATTTGCATAAATTATAAAGATACTACTTGCATAAGGTCCATTTCCAGAGGTGAAATGACAACATACAAATTTGAGGCTTGACCCAATATAAACTCAGTTTAAACTATTCTGACAATATTATTATCATCAGGTTTCAGACCTATTTGCCCTGAGTTTTCTTTCATTCAGGAGAGTGGTTATTGTTTATGGAATGATTAATTTCATATACTACTAATACTACTAGAGTGAACTTCTCAAGTTCATTTTCCCAATCTGAAACTGGATCTATCCCATACTATGAATATCCCCATCATGATTTTTCTCCAACTAAATTTCACAAGTATTTTAGCAAATAGCTGTATATTTCTCCTGATACACTCTTTCTATATGTATCTTTCTTAATGTATTAATTTTGGTAATGAGTTCCCCTAATATAATTAATTTCTGTTTGGACTTTGTCCTAATATGTACATTATTGAAATTCTGTGCACGTTTTCCATACACAGAGGCTAAGAATTAGATAACTTTGTTCCAAGCTAAATATAGAAAATGTGAACTGGTTTATGTTTACTAATTACATTTCATCATCCTTAAAATGATAATTTGTTATTTTGCTGAAATATCTGCTGTAATATAATTTCTTCTTGCTTAGCTTTGATGTGCTTCTGTAAAAAAACCTCACATCTTTCACTTGGCTATAAGTACAAAATATTTCATTAAGGCCTGCATCAATATAAATTTCAAGAGAAAAGAAGGCATTACTGGAGGGAACAATGCTTAAAGGCAGTGCAAATTAGAAATAATTGTAATGGCATTTGGGAATTTCCCCCGGAAAGAAATATATAATGAATAGCAGGTTAAACAGTGTTACAGTAAAAAAAACCAACACATGCTCATATATAAATAAATCTATACCTTCCCATAAATCTACTGTCTGGAAGATATCTGTTGTTCGTACTCCATAGATTTCTGCAGCTTTCAAGAACTGAGAAATTTGTTCCATTTGTTTGAAAGCCATCTTTGATTCTGAGATCCTTGCAATAGGTTCTTTTCCCTTGGGATGAAGATTGTTTATTAACTTGCAGAGCAGCTGGGAGATTGACCATTAAAAGCAGAATTGAAAGAGACAAAATCAATTAATTCCACCAACTAAAGGCAACACAGTATGTGTATATTACTCTGTTTATAACATAGATATTCTAATGCCACTTAGAAAGGGTCCCCTGGCTCCATGCTCCTCAATTGAAATACATAATGCAAACATAAATGTATGCTACTGACAGCATTTATTATGGATGCATTTGAGCCAAATACATTAAAAATGCTTGGCAAAGCTTCCCTTTCCAAAGATAAAGCATACATGGATTAATGAAGCAGGCAAAATCAAATTATTCACTTCAGATTATATAACAATTGACAGTCACGTGGGAGAGCAAAACACAGTCTGAGCTCAAGTGTAAGTAGTATCAAGTAGTAAGCCGATGAAAACACAATCACTACATTTAATAATTTTGCCAAGTCTTCCATGTAAATGAAAGCACCTTTGTGCTGCTCTTTCAGTAAATGAATAAATTATCTCTTAAAGACTTGGAATTGCTTATTCCTTGAAAAAAAAAGAACAGAATTGTGACATTTTATAAACAAATACACATAACTAACCCATTTTTAAGGAAGATAATACTATCATGGAAAATCTCAGGGTTGTAAATGGTCTGTAATTAACTGTCAAAGAATTGTAATTTATATTCCTCATATTACATAACCATTATTCCATCCGTCTCTGTACAGCTCTGTACACTGTTTTTCATATTGTCTTCTGGTCATAAGAGCAATCACCTTCAATGTTTGAATTATTTTATTGGAGTCTAGAGAAAAGCAGTTTACAGATGGATACAGTATAATAATTGCTCTTAAGTTAAATCAAATATACTTTGTAGCCTCTGAAACATTACTTTGTTATTCATTGATTTTATAGAACATGCTACATAATGAGGTCAGGAATGCAGTGCCAAAGTTAATTGATTATTTGATATATTTTTGAAATGGTAGAAATTTAGGAACAAATGATATTATTCAACAATGTTACATTTATAGATGTAATATCAAGTTATTACTTACTATTCCGTCCATTAGCCATTTCTGAAAATGTTGTTTGCCAGGAGGGGGATGCTCTATATTTTCACCACATTGTACAATAATCCAATCCACTAAACGACTTTCCAGTTCTAGATCATATTTCTGTTCAATCTTTTCTTGAACTTCTCGGCTTAAGCCATAGCTTGGTCCTCTATTGGCCATCTCTAGGAAGGAAGGAGAAGAAAACACATTAACTTTTAAAAGCTATAAATTACCTATCAACTGTTATTAAACATCTTACTAAAGATAAAGATAACTGAACATCAGAACATCTTTAAAAATGTATTTCAAAACAAGCTCTCACAATCATAAGAGTGTCTGAATTTTTGCTATTACAGTGCATATTTTAAATTTCTGTATACAATTACCATCAAATTAGAAGTTGTTAATTATATTTCAAATTAATGTTGCAAATATCAGCAAATTCAAAGTTCTCTCTTTAAAGAACAATAGCAAGCCACCAAAGCCAAAAGTATCAAAAGCATTCATACAGAACAATTTAGAAGATCCTTTCAGTGAGGCACGTGAAGATTTTTCAGCAATGAACTAAATCCAAAAACTGAATCCAGTCAAAGGGAGAAATCTTGATTAAATTGAAAAAGAGACAAAGGCAGCTGTGATGCTCTGCTGGTCGTGGTCCTGCTGCTGTGGAAGCATTGTGGTTCGGAGGAGGTTGTATTGATTTGATTTCCCTCACAGTCGAGTAGGGTCAAAGCAGGGGCGTTGCTAAGAGCTATTAAAGAGGCACTCCTATTCCCTCATAGCCAGAGAAGGAGTCCTATTCAACTCAATCAGCTGCAACCAGCTTCTCTGCGCACACTTCCGCTGCTGTCAGACTGTAATTCTGTGCAATGCTCTTATGCTGCAGCCGTTGTCATAGCGCCCAAGAACTTAGCTATTTAAAATATTCTCAGAATCACAGACAACAGTGGAATTTTATTGAACTAAAGATAATCCTGCACCTATAGCAATGATGTAAAATCTGGAAATGTGGAGGCTGACTAGGGTGGCATCTGATAGTTGTGAAAAGATGCGCAGAAAATAAAAATAAAAATACTTCCATTCCTAAATAATATGTTAGGAAAAAACTAGATTCTTCAGCATCCCATCCCAAACCAATAGATCTGCAATGCAGAGCAGAAGGCTTCAAATTCTGAAGCATTATAACTTTCCAAATCCATGCCAAATCACAGCTGTTATTTGCTGACCTGCACTTAATGGAGATAATATGGATTTTTCAGAACTTGCCCAAGAGATTATGCTTTCTTGGATAGAAAAGTAAATTATACCATTCAAACCTCAGTTGATATATAACAAATGAATTTAACCATTTGTTTCTTTGAAAAGAAATTTTTAACAAATTTGAATATTTGAATATTTCCTAAAATATTAACTTTTTGAGCTTGGTCATTATTCTGCCTAATGTAAGGCAAGCTTTGTGTGCAGATCACCATGAAGGGGCATGATGGTGCGGTCCATAGCTTTGATTGTCCTTTTTTTTTGATGACCTTAAGTCAGGTTTCTTGGAAAAGCTCAGGCTTTATTCAGAGATAATGTAGCCTTTCTATGAAAGTCCTTTTGGTCTGCACCAATTCAGACAAAACGTTGTTTTGAATCTCCTTTTTACAAAAACAAGCTTACAGAAAGAGTACTTTTTAATGTTAGCTTTTGCATGTCTGAGCATTTTTATCTCCAGCAGAGAGGAAACCTATTTGTCCAGTTATTTGCAGGCAGCCAAGAGGCAGCTCATCACCAATAAAACTGCAGGCAGCTCATCACCAATAAAACTGGATAAGAATGTTGACATTTTCATCTCCCTCAGGACCCATCCTTTTAATGTCACCAAAACACAAACTGTTTAGGCTGAAAAGCTAGAAACAGTTGCATAGTTGGAAGCTTACATTTGAACACCGGTTCCATGGAGAAAGGATTTTCCACAGACCGGAGAGCGCGTGGTTTTGTGTGCTGCCTGCATCCCACAAATGGGGCTTTACTTGTTTGTGCAGACCAGTTGCTAGCATGCCGCGGCCTGGTACCGGTCCATGGACCAGGGATTGGGGACCCCGGCTCTAGAACACCTTTTAATTTCAATGTGAATTCTTCACAGTCCCTCTCACAAAAAAGAGCAAACTCCATCATGCTACTTTGGACATTTGGATAACATTTCTTCCCCACGTAATTTTATTTTCTTGTTATTGAGTTCTGATGCAAATAATGAGCTCACTGCTTTATATAAATCTCAGATTTCCCTGGACTTGAATACATGAAAAATTCAGTAGATGACCTCATTTTCCTGTCAGTCGTCTGTAGTGTGCACTGATTTATTTTCATTTTGTAAAGGCTGAAATCTACTCTTAGAGGTTGTCTCTCTGCTTTCAGTATGCTGTGGGTATTAAATAATGCTGAGAAAAATTATTTTTTTAAATTAAAATTTCCAATGAATATGATCAAACAGCTCAACTGTCATTATTCTAAAATAGAAAACATTGAAACAATATTTATGATTCATAAATGGTTTAAGCAAAACACCAGAAACAATTTTTTTAGCATATAGCTCTTCATTTGAATTCCTTGATAGCTTCCATGGCAACAGTTATAGAAGCTAGAAGCTATCTATTCAAACATGGAATAAAAAACTTCCATCAGACAAATATTGTGCATCTATTCTGTCTAGCCATACACCATAGATATGTGCACAATTTTTTAAAAAAAGGAACCTGAAATTTATACCGCTTATGGTCTTTCATTCCATCTTTTAATACACTTGAATAAAAATTAAACACATGATTGCACTGATTTATTCAAAATAGCATCCAGTTTGTATGGGCACCACTTAAGGATTTCTTTTGTATTATTTTGTCATTATTTTTTCATTTTGTAGTATAGAGCCCATGGGACAGTATCTTCTGTTTAGTAGACATATGGAAACAGTGCAAATAACAGACTGATCGATAACTCAGGAGTTTATTAAAAGCTGGGTCTCTGACAAATTTTTAATATTTTTAGTATTTTAGTAAGGCTAAAAGAATCTGGCATCTAGTGGCTACATTCAGGATACAATAGGTTAAGCTCTAATAATACATCTCTTCTGAGCCCCCCCCTTTTAATGATTACCATGGTATTCTATGGATTTTTTTAATTTTTTATTTAGTTATTAAATTTATATACCACCCATCGTGCTATCCAAAGCGACAAGTTACATAGTAGACAGGATGTTGCAGGGTAGCAGTTGACATATGATGAACAAGTTAATGAACCTTGGTTTCTACCTATTTTGGTGAACAATGAATAGATTAGTGCATGTACACAGAAAAAAAATCATGAGATAAAGTTCATTAGAGAACATAAATAGATTCATAAAAATAGTTGAACAAAGTAAAATAAGGAAATAACGCACAATATAGCAATTAGCAAGCTATATATATATATATCAAGGTCCATGTAAGTTGGGCGGCTAATAAATTCAAATACAAAAAAACCAACTTATAAATTCTAATGTGTAATGTAATCCCACACCAATATATGCTCTATCTTACCATTTTAGAATGCAGCTGTTCAGGAGAAAGTAGTTGTTACAGTTTATCCATGATCACCCTTCTGATTTGGGAGTTGGTAGCTTTTATGTGCCAACTTACAGGATTCTTTGTGCTTAAGGAAATCTACTGTAAGAATAATCCTTGTTATTCTTGCAGAGATAACTATGAAAAAGCTCTTTGGGACATTATAACAGAAGAATGTTTGAAGAGTTGACTTGAGCCTGTTTGATGCTTCCAGGGTTATAACAGTGTTATAACCGTGTCATCTAGTAGTGACATAAACATGATTGAATTTTGTATGCTTTCTAACAACCCTTGATAACAGATCAAAAGACCATCATTTTCTACTGAGCTTGTTCCAAAGTAGTGCTTGCCTGGATAAATGCAAAATGTCATATTCAGATGTCCAAATGAATGGATGAAAACTAATCAAAGAGAGAAGCAATCTAGAACTGAGGAAAAATTTCCTGACAGTTAGAACAATTAATCAGTGGAACAACCTGTCTCCAGAAGTTGTGAATGCTCCAACACTGGGAGTTTTTAAGAAGAGACTAGACAGCCATTTGTCTGCAATGGTATAGGGTTTCCTGCCTGAGCAGAGGATTGGACTAGATCAGGGGTCCCCAACCCTTGGTCCGTGGACCAGTACCGGACCACCACATGCCAGCAACCAGTCCGCACAAACAAGCAAAGCCCCATCCACGATATGCAGGCAGCACACAAAACCACACATCTCCAGTCCGCAGAAAAACCTCTCTCCATGGAACCTGGTGCCCAAAAAGTTGGGGACCTCTGGACTAGATGACCTCCAAGGTCCCTTCCAACTTTATTATACTGTATTATTATGATTGTTGTTATTGTTAATTCTCCCTGACAGGATTTGTTTTTAAGCTCTTGATTGAATTTGGACAGTTGATGGTGATTAGTGCTACTGAAGTTTCTGAACTTCACAAGGGGAAAATTGATTAGGATGCTCAGCTCTGGGCATGTTTTGGATCAAATTAGTTTCCAATCATGCTTGTGGAATTTCTAATCTGATGAGCAATTCTAGGTATATGTGGCTGATCTCTGGAACACTAAAAAGGCAAAGGTGCTAGTAGAATTGGCCAAATAGTTTCTCTCTGTGACACTATTTAAGGTGACCCAGTCATTGATGGGGAATGAACAGCAACTTTATGCAGTCTTTATACAAGTTTATACAATATGAGCAAGTTAACAAGAGGTTTTGTGGATACATTTGTTGATATGGATAAATTTGTTCATATTCACTTAGAACTAGACACCTCATAGGCAGACACTAGTAAGAAACATGGACCAACATCTTGCATATGGGACTCTGTTGAAATTTTCAAATTTGACAAGTTGACAGTAATCCCAATAGTATGAGGTCAGCTTCCTAAGGGTTGGTTCCTCTCCCTCCTCTTTTTTTTCAGCTGCCAAGGAGGAAACAATAATGTGTTCCACTTGGGATGGAGTTTAAAAACTCCAGTAAATGCAACTGATTCTAAATGCAGCTACTTGCTGATGAGCAAGAATCATTCACCAGAAAACGTACTGAATATTGCAGGTGCTCCATTTGTTGCCAGTAAGTTTTAAGCACAATTCAAAGTATCAGTCAATAAATCAAATCTTTATTACGGTCATAGACCAGAATAAGAAAAATAAAATACAATTAGTGATTTTAAAAACTAAAAAAATATAAAACACACAAGGTTAAAACATTTTTAAAAGCTAAAAATAAACAAAAATTAAACAAGGTAAAAAAATCAATGACAGGAAAACATAAAAATTTGTATATGGCTAATTCATCTATCATAATGTAAACATTCTTAACAACAAGTTAAATACTCATTAGACCTGGTTTGAGGTACAAGTCACCATCTGATTGATTGGGATTGTGCATTCCTGGGTAGAGAGTGCTCATTGGATGAAGACTGCCATCTTCAATTGTAACTATAAATGCAGTAAGATTTCAAAGGCCAAGTCTCTGGCTCATTCAGCTGAAAGGAACATCCTTGGCCTTCAGGCATTTTGCATTATATGGGTGTGTCTGTGTGTATATATAAAAAAGGAAGGCATTGCTTGCTCTAGATTCTGCTTTCAAATTTACTGCTCAACAGGCAAAATAGAAACAACATCAAAATACTGAAAAAATAGATCTGTACAACATTAGTTTTATATTACCCTCATTTCCTGCTAATATTTGATTTCTGGAAAACAAGCTATTAGGACTGTTTATA
Source organism: Protobothrops mucrosquamatus (assembly GCF_001527695.2). Classification (NCBI taxonomy): domain Eukaryota; kingdom Metazoa; phylum Chordata; class Lepidosauria; order Squamata; family Viperidae; genus Protobothrops; species Protobothrops mucrosquamatus. Next base: position 121,194 of record NW_015387534.1, on the reverse strand, counting down.
ACAAATTTAAGACTGAAAGCCATTCCAGACCCTTTTCTCCTGTAAACACTTCATGATTAATTACTTATAATGAATTTAGATTCACTGCTTTCATAGTAGTGTCTTTATGGCATACTGTGTTCCAGAAAATTACAGATACCACACAAAATGAAAAGTGTCATCTTTCTTGATTTGTTAAATCACATTCCCAAATTCGGTTAAAGCCTTTTCCTAGAGTACAAATTATTTAATATTGAGTATGTAAATGATACTTTGTTGACTTCAAATACTACCAAGTTCAGTGAAAGTTGCACTTATTCAGGGAAAATTAACCACGTGACATCAAATATGACTAACCATTGACAAAACACAAAGGAAAACTGAGAGGAAAAAAATCTTGTGATTTAGAACATTTTACAACATATAAAATACACCCATACCCACACACACACACATCTGCATTTCAAACACTGGTCAGAGTCCTTAAAAAACTATGTGCTTAGGTAAATTCTATTTGCAATACTTAGCAACAAGATATCTACAGACTTCACTAAAATCTATAGAAATAGTTCTGCTTAGGTTGTAAGGTTATCAAAGAAATTTGTGTTATTGAAAGTTACTTCTTCGATGCAAATTGTAACCAAATTGTTTCATAAATGTCTATTTCCTGAAAAGAACCAGTATTTCAAAGCAAACTGTCTTGAGTAAAGGTAAAAAGTAGGAACATAGAAATAAAAATTAATACATTATTTCAATTAATTCAATACACCCTAGTTTTTAATATTTTTAATATTTCCCAATGCTAAAAAATACCCAGTTGTATGTGTATACACATATACACTCATAATAAATAATTTTAGCTAAAATTCTAATATGCACAACTTATATTTTACAAATCAGTTGGAAGAACAGTATAGTTTGTATTTATTTAAGGTATAAAAAGGAAAATAAGTCATACTGCACCCAAAGATAGAAAGCATATTATTTATTGACATTAATATACCAGAGTACAAAATATTAGAATTGCATATTGCATAAAGATAGTGATGATCTGTGTGTAGTAAAATGTGGTTAACAGTAGCATTTCTTCACATTTTATTACTTGTGCAAATGCAGCATTGAAGAAATAACTATTTACAGAAAAAATAATAATTTTAAAGCTCCAGCTTGTTCTAGTTGAGCAATCTCCCTTTTGAATTTTCTGTTCTAGAACCATATGTAAACTTATGTACAACACAATTCATGTTAAGTACTTAGCTGCTCAATTAAATCTTCCACAGTATACACAATAACTTTGATATCATCTTTCTCTTTCATCCGATGTAGGCCAGATTTGCGGAGAATAATATCCACATCTCCACTGACAATATTCTCTGCAAGTTTCATAGAAATCTGCCATGGAATATCTTCATCCTTTAAGCCATGAATAAGTCTTACAGGACACTTAATAGGTAGTGGACTGCTCAACACACAGTGATTTTCTGCTTCCTGAATGAGTTCATATGGCACAGAGTAAAATCCTTCTTCACTGTGTTTGGTTGGGACTTTCCATACACCCTTTTCTTCTATTTCTTTTTTTGCCTAAGATGTTAAACATGTGTAAGGTTGATATATTGGAAAGAAAGGCAAAAGTACAGGAGTGGCATGCTATAAAGGATAGATGGTAACATTTTGTAAATTAGTGCTTTGAGCCTTAGAAGCCAATCCCCAAGCAACCATTTTACAAAAGTACCCACAAAATCTTCTCAAATTTATCATATCTTGGGTGAAAATATATGAACATCCCTTTTACAAAATACATTATCCATAGTACCTACTGAAGTTCCAAACAATATTCAAAACATACCTATGCACATTGTATGAAAATCCTTTAATTTGAATATTTCTTAGCATGAATAACTGATCAATTTCTCTTTATGAAAGAGGGTTTTGGTTCATATAAGATATTATTTAATATAAACTCTAGAAGACCTATTAGACCTATCACAAAGCTATCTATACTGAATATCACCTCTCAGCAACTAAGGACTTATTTATTTAAATATCTGGCTGCTTATTTATTCCTCAATGTTTACAGCAAGAAAAACACAATAAAAATATAAAAGCCAATGAAACACATGCAAACCATAAAAGCAGGAAATATGCCAGTAATCAATTATTTCCCAAAGGCCCACAGAACAGCTGTTTTTTTTTTAACATTTTCTGGAAAGCAAAAAATGAGGGTGTCAATCTAATCTAGAGAGGACATAATATGGGGACTGAAATTGAAAAAAAATTGCACAAATGTGTGGTCCCCTTTCACAGATTTGCATTAAATCAAGCTGCTAGGAACATTAGGCTCCATCCTAATGACACGACTGGCTCTACTGCTCTTTTAAGGCTCACAAAAACATCCCTTCTTCCAATGAAGTGTTCTATTTCTCTGGTTTGTCAAGACAGCCAAAAGGGGCATATATAAACCTCCCAAATAATGGAACTTATATAAGAGAGAGAAGCCTTTTTGTTTCATTAGAGTCCACTTGTTGAAAAAATAAGCAGATAATATTGCAGGGTGTTGCTCCAGGAACTATATCAAATTCCGTCCATGAAGAGCAAGTTTACATTGAATCTAAGAGCTTTATCAGAAAAACGTTCCATAAACTGGTCACATTTTTTTTCTGCTCAACCTTTCCTAACAAGCTTTAAATCATCATATTTTATCTTTTATTTACTGGCTTAGATTTTTTCATTGACATTACACCAATTCAATCCTTTGGGTCCTCACCTGAATCTATATAATGAAAAGCAAAGAATGATTGTAGTAAAAATTAATCTTGATTAGTTGAAATGAGATGAAATTTAGTGAACTCCGAAGCAATGTGAAGCGACAGTTCTTGGCCTAGCTATTCTCAACTTGGTTTGTTGTGATAACCCTAAATTACTTCAGTTAACTAAGTATTCTTAAAGGGGGATTTTTAAAACATTACCACATATACTTTACGTAATAAAAGATTATTATTCTTCCTAATTCTCAAGTAGTACTCATTTCTCCAACTGACATCACCATCTATTGCAGGTCCTTAACTAGGATTGTATATTCAAGAAACACGAGGATATTTGCACTTGAATACCAAATCTATATTGGTTCTTACCTCTAAAGGAAGTTGTTGAAAAGTGGATACAATATGGTCTGCAGCTACAGCTATTCCAACTAGTGCAGCTACTTTTTCTGGACGCGCAATTGCAGCATGAAGCATTAACCATCCACCCAAACTGGAACCAACTAAAATCTTAACATAAAAACAGTAATAGCCCTTTTGTTACAGAAATAGCTCACAGACATATACATCAGTATAATAATAAAGCAAAATAATAAGATAAATGATAAAATGATATTTTGATGCGAACTATTTTAAGGAGATTTTGATTATGTGTTATCAAATCATTTTTGACTCCTAGAGACACACAAAAGAAATGTAATGAAAAAAAATAAAATTAACTCAAGACTCCATGATTTGTTCTTCATGTAAGCAAAAATTGCATAGTACCATGACATTCATTCATCTATGCTTGGCTCATTTGGAGATAACCAATAGCAGAGTAGTTAAACCTGAACTTGCAGTTCTAAGGCTCTTATTATTTAGCATAGTTTCAAATTTTTCTGACTGTATTCTCAAAGCAGTTTGATTTAAAAGGCAATTTTGTAGAGACGTATTATAAGCAACAATAACCATCAATCAAAAGTTAATTTTATCAAAGTATTTTACAAATCAAAACTATATTTTGTAGGATTACACAGTGATCCAGGTTCAAGAGAAATAAAGTGATCTGGATTGTATGAAAGTATCTACATTCCACTGTCATATTCCTTAAAGAATATGTCTCACTTCCTAGGCTTAAGTAGAAGCATTGTTTGATTTAAACTAGGAATGCTAAGAAATGCTATGAGTAAGCTTAGGCAAGTTCTGAACACCTTTTCTCTTTGAAGTATGGATAGTTGAACAGGCTTTATACCAGCGTGTCTAAAACAGCAGCTATGAATATATTCATCTGTTTTCAACAAAAAAAAAGTAAAAGTTGAGGAAACATTATGCTTTGTTTAAAAATAAAGCTAGTCAACCTGTGGTCCCTCTGTGAGTTCATCCAGTATTGAAAGCACATCTTTCCGCCACTTTCCTAAAGTACACTCTTTTACACTGCCTTCTGAACTTCCACAGCCTCTGTAATCAAACCTGTGAAATTAATTTAAAAAAAAGTCCAAATAAAGTTAGGGTTTTACAAGAAGCCCTCAATGGGGCTACCAAATAGTTATCAAAATAAAAGTGTTGTAATTTCTGTTTATACAAGATTTGAAACAGAAATATTCTTGACCATTCTGATGCTAGGTCCATACTTACAACTGAAGTACGTATCTGATTATTCTTTCACCACCCTTCTTAGTACTATCAATCATATTATCTCTTGGAACATACGGTTGATATGTGGAATCTGTTGTTATGCAAGTCCCAGTCCTAACTGGCTGAATGTTTTCTTACAGTGGTAATATACGGCTTGACCTCTTGGCTGGTTTTGTCAGGGCCCTAGTTTGCATCTATGGTTTATGTTGTGTATACTGGAGATAATTTGACATTTAAATTCTGGTTTGTTTTAATATGTAAATAACATCTAAACTTTGCACTCTCTCTTTTAAAGAAGATATGAAATCCTAAACCACTGAAAGACTAAATATAGGTGAAGGATTAAATGCAGGTAAATAAATGGAAGTTCAGTTCTATCAAAACAGAAATAGTTCTGACAAGCAGATGAAGAATTTTACCAAAAAGAAGTACAACAACTTGCTCTGGAGTAATGTTTCTGAAACTTCTGGGAATACTTATAGATCCAGTACTGCTCCTAGAAGATTACATTTCATCAGTGGCCAGAAATGCTTATGTTGTATATCTATCTTTTTGGAAATGATTATTACAGTAATTCATGCCTTTATAATTTCTTATTTGGATGGCTATGTGTTTCATGTTATGCAGTCCCTGATAGGACTTTAAAAACTAAAGATAGCATAAAATGCAGGGTCTAATAAAAATATCAAGTTTACTATTATTAATCTCCTTAATTATAGTTGCCCACTCCAACAGACTCTGGGTATTTCATAAAATCTAAAACCAAGTTAAAAAAATGAAAGCAGGCAAAACAAAATAGCTTAGATTAAAAATAGCCATTAAAATACAGTGTGACAGCCTTCCTTGCTACCAAAAACACTGACCCCACAGCCAAGTTTTAAGCTCTTTTCAGAACCTCAGAAGAGTGGATGCTATCTGTACATCTGGGGGACTACTACTCCAAAGGGAGGGCCAATAACAAAGAGGGCAAGCTTTCTAGGTTCCACAAAATGGCAACAAAGGACTTTGCTCAGAATTTGCTCGCTCTGTCTGAATGTATCAAGTGAGCAGAAACAATGGAAGAGAGATAGTCCTTTGGACATCCAGGCCCTTGTTGATCCTACTTTTATACTTCACTGTTATCATTGCTAGAGACCTATTATATGCCACACTTTCCATTGATGATAGGTTTGGATAGCAGAAAATAAGTTACCAGTTCCACTTTAGAGGGGTCATATTACACTAGTTTCTTGCCAATTTAATGAGTGGATTTTCATGCTTGTGTTTCTTATAATTATTGCTAATTTATATATAACATAAAAGTTACCCGACAAGTAGCAAATAAGATTTATAAATTTAACAAGGCAACAATTTAGAAAATCATATATAAATTAATTAGTTACATACCTTACAAAAGCATGACCAACAGATTTGCAGAAATCTTCTAATGCAAGTGCCTTTACACCATTCATATTTGAAAAAATACCTGGCAAGAAGACAACCCCTGGATTCTTGCCTTTCAGCTTATTATAAGCTAGTTTGGGTTGATCAGACCGGTTAAGCAAAACGTGTGATGATTTCTGTTTACAACCTAAAGAAATTTTTTTGCATATTTTATTCATATTTTAGTGACAGTACTAAAATAATTTTTATGCAAGTAAAAAAGAAACTGACACTGATTAAATTCACATATTAAGGTGAGATTCACAACCTTTAGATATGGAGTCACTACACAAAGTTTGGGACCTATTTTGGGATCCCAAACACTTTGAAATGACATGGTTGAATCTAGGAAATTTTGAGAAAACGATTCTGGTTCATAACAATTTATCAATTTTATATGATGTCCAACTCCAAGTTTTACAATTTCCACCTATTTCGCTCTTTCACAAATCTCCACATAGTGCATTTATGGGAGGAAATTCATGGGCTAATGTCTGGCTTGAAACTATGTATATGTGTTTATAAATATATATTTTTAAAAAATCTTTAAAATGTTTGGAGGGAGTTAAAAACTACTTAACCAGCACCCTCTCGCTCATCACAGAAAGAAAAAGGTCAGAACTGCTTTGGTACAAATCCTAACAAGTCACAAAATTAATCAAATGTGGAATCTACCAAATAACACTATGTAATAGAAGATCTGTGAATGTCCAATAATCTTTTGCCACAAACTAAAAGCTAACCAATTCACAATAATGAGGTATATCTTAGTAAGTGAACCTGAGTTACTGATTTACGAGTCTACATAAAAACACAATTCACATACTTAAAAGTTTATTTATTTCAATGGTTGAGGCAAAAACAGGAATAAAAAATCTATTTTTTATGAAACCATGATTTAAATTTTTAACACTTAACATGCAAAGGATGGAACTATAATTTCAGATGAGAAAATAAAAACAGTGATTTGTAATAGTTTTACAATGTATTTGTAAACTATTTTCCAAGGTTGCAGGGTTTTACAAGGGAAGGGATATGGTGGTGACTTATGATAGATAGCTCCTTCCAACTTCAACCTTTTATCTTCCCTTCTGGAAATATAATTATCTGATCACCTTCAGCAAATGTGACCACAATAACTGGCTATTCTAAATATTGCAGTCAAATACATCCGAAAGCCCTTCATTCAATAAACAGGCTTACAGCACTCAAAGTATATGTATTACTGATTTTTATTGTTAACAATAAAATAGCCTAGATAGCGCGGGTAGACTCAGACTTACAGTAACTGCACAACGTAATTCAACATTATTCACGTATCTGGGCAGCATGTCTATATATAATATTTATTGATTAGCCCTTGGGCCATATCAAAGTGCAAAGTTCCAATAACAAATCATTACCAAAGTCTAATAAAAGCAATTTAAAATAAAATTTGATAAAATACAGTTTAAAATGGAACTAGAATAATATATTGCACGTCTATATAATTACTTTATGCACACACAAAAACAGCACTCTTTTAACGTTTTCAATATTGGAGATTCCGCGCGATTAAAGGAGATTAAAAGGATATGTAGATTCGATTAAACAAAGTTACTAAACCAAGCTTGGGAAAAAGGCTGTTTGTGATTTTTTGGGGGGAAGCCACTGCGACAGAAGGAAAATAGCATATATTCTTTGCCACTGATGTGTAAAAGACACGTGCATTTTCGTTTAGGTGCTAATCAGGCATCAATCGTATCCTGATCTTAATTACAACTTGGCGTTAAGTAGATGGCTGCCCTTTACTCTATTCGGCCGGCGGGACGAAGCAGGATCTCAAGGACAGGCCACTCCGCACTTACCCAGCAAATGAGGGAAGCCTAAGCCTGTCTTATGGGCGAGAGATGCACCCCATTTCTGCTTGCCCCGCGAAAATACTCTCGTAACGCCCACTACTGCCATGTCCCTCCTGCCCGACGGCGGAACTGGCACACGCCTTTTCCTTCGGCTGCTTTGCCAGGGAGAGAGCATGCCCAGAAGGAAGGCGAGGCAGCGTCAATTAGGTATGCGCATGCGCCAACTGGATACCGCTCTTGCTATAGAACAGCGAAAACCGCTTTTGTCTCTATGGTGCGTATCTCTATGAGCCTCAAGCCCGGTTTCTCTATGATAGATCTTCCAAGTGAAAGATTTATACATTTAGGCTGACGAGTCTGTTCTTTGCAAAGTTTACTGGTGGATTGGTTGTTTACTTTCGATTTTTCTTTCCTTCTTGTTTTTTTAGTAAAACTAACAGCTGAACACTAAGGACCCCTCATTTATACATTCATCCGATGAAGCGTGCTTTGAGAACTGGATTTAAAAATTAGTCTGAAGACAGTGATCTATGTTGCTTCGATAGACTAATGCTTTGAAAACGTTAAGTAAAACAACATGATGTGAAATGTATTACTAATACATACATTATTATTTTGCTGTGTTAGTGTATAGAGGGGGGGAAATCAAAAGAAGTCTGATAGCACCTTTTTCAACTAGCAAATTGTTAGAGCATTTCAGTAGTCCAGGACAGGGCTTTTCAACCAGTGGTACGGGTACCATCTGTGGTACATTGGCACCTGGCAGGTGGTACGCAACCATCCTAGAAAAGTAGCGGGGGAGGGGAATGAGCTGAACGGTGGCAGCACCGCACAAGCCTGAGTGAGAGATGGCTGGAGCTGCAGGGCTGTCAGGGCTCAGTGGAAGCGCCAGGATCAGCGCCAGGCTCCAGCTGGAGCTCGGCGCTGATCCTGGTGCTTCTGCTGAGCCCAGAAGAAGCGCTGATCAGCTGGAATGTTGCAGCATCTCCAGGGTCTTGTGATTTACGTTCAGATGCTTGGCAACTGATTCATATTTATGACGGTCACAGTGTCCCAGGGTCATGTGAAGTGACCAAAACCTGCTGCAACCAACCAGCAGACGGGGGGAATAAAAACCAAACACCCCCCCACCCCACCCCACCCCAGCTGCCAATCCTCAACAGAAATGCTCACAACAATGAAAACCTCCAACAGGAGGAAGAGTGCCGCCGGGTGGGCAGGCAGGTGTCTTACTCGGCTGTGCCTTGTGGGGCACTTTTTCAGTGCCATTGTAACTTCAAACAGTCACTAAGCAAACTGTTGTAAGTCGAGGACTATCTGTACTTTATCACTTCTTTCCTTCTTTTTGGGTCATCAAATTTTTGACGCCTTGTAGGCGACTGGTGGTACTTGGATATTGCCATATCCTAAAAATGGTACAATGGGTGAAAAGGTTGAAAAGCCCTGGTCCAGGACATTCCGATTAGAGACTTGTTTCTGAAGAGTCAAAAGTGACTTAAACCTTTCCTTGAATGAGATGTTGAATTCATATGCATCAATTGATTCACGCAAGTTCAGAAAGTTTCACTAAACACAGTAGATTATAAAAACACTGTAATTATTGATAAGGTAGTTGTATTGTATCTCACTTGTAAATCTGCATAACTACCCTATCTTCCTCTTTTTTCCCTCATCTCACTATTTATATCAAATGCACTCAATGCATTTAATGAACTGCAATTTCACATTTAATAAAATTTGTTAGTTGGAAAAAGTGCTATCTAACTTGACTGAAGGAAGAAAAAAAAATCCAATGTGATGTTCACCACTAGGAGGCAACACACAAGTCATTTCATCCTTTACTGAGACTTTCCAGTCGCAGGCAGCCAGATGTTATTCTATGGGGCTCAATCCTAGCATGAATTAAACTCCCAGACCTCTACAATTTAGATATACAGCCCATTAGTTTTCAGAGATCTCCAGGTTTTGGTACTCCAAAAGGATATTTTTTTTTGTAATTGGAAAAAAAATTAAATTGAAATTAAGGAATGTATTCAAAATACCAGTTTGTATCTATATCTAAAAAGTCTCTATTCTGTAAAAATTAGATGACATGTTCTATTGCTAAATAGTTCAGATTTAATAATAAATTTAATAACTGAATTAATTTTGTACACATTTTTTAAATTTACTATGTGGATTTTCTCTGTAACCATACCTGCCATCTGGAATGAGCTTCCTCCAAGATACAAACAACCCCCTCGTTGCTGGTACTTGGAGGCTCTTTTCCCACCCCATTGCCCCCATTATGAATTGTTCCGCTATCGTTTTTGTATTGGTTTTGTCCTTTTTCTGTTGTTTTTAAAGAAATGTGAAACACTGAGAGTTGGGCTGCATATAAATTTAATAAGTTATTACTATGTACAATAATTATTTAATAAAAGCCAACCTTGAAATGAGATCAGATGGCAGTGCACCTTCAACTAACCTAAAGTGGTTCAACTGCTTCTATTATCATAGATATTTAGGACCGAGCTGCTCATTATGTAACTGCATTAACAGCTACAGTGAAATCTCAGAGCTCTAGCATTTTATACCAATTAGGTTTCCAGAAAAATTTGAGAAATCAGACACAGAATATGAAAATGTTTTTAACATTTATTTAAATGTTGCCATTACAACATGCAAGATACAAAAAAAATAGAAAACCTGTAAAATTTATATAGAAGTAAAATTAAAATATTCAGTAGAAACAGTGGCATTAATTTCTGGAATTTATCTTTTAACATTGGTGAAACAAAATTTTCAAGCTCCTTTTCCTTCAGAAGACATAAAATAAGTTGTTTTTCTTTTTGGTTTTTTTAATAGATCTAGATGAATTGTGAGTAGAATAAAATTCTGGAAGCAATTCACCTTGCTATTGATACAAACTTAATTTTGATGGATTTCAATTGGCTTCCTTTAATAAGAACTAAATTTGAATTAAACTTAATGCCTTTTTCTCTGGAGAACAAAAACACAAGTAAATACCAGTAAGTTAAATAACATATTTTTACACAGTGTATATACAATTAAGGTTTAATACTTCTTTATTTATTTGCATTGAATTAAAAGAAAAACAACATTAAACCCTGATTCAACAATTTAAATGCTCATTTCTATGTGATTTTTCATGTAAATGCATCTGAAAAAATGTGGCATCTCTGAACTACTGTAATCATGCTACTTGGCATCACACACTATAATAAATTCAGTATATTTCAATAACTATTTCTGAAAGTGGCTTATTTATAATTTCCTTAAGGAGGTTTAAGATTTTTAGTTTAGTGCACTGAAAATATGGCATGTATACGATCAAAATATTAAAAGGCAACATCAAATACAAACATGATTCAAAATCCAAACTTCATCTGAATACAGTATTTAAAGAACATAAAATTATTTTAAATGAAAATGATCTTTAAGGAATATATAATCTTAAGAACATAACATGGTGATCCCTTGAATGCATAAAAGTTTTTAAACTTGGTAGATATATGCTCCAGACCATCAATTAGTTGACCCATTGAGTCTGAAATCACAAGTCTTAGTGATTTAGCCCAGTATTATCCCCTCTGACAGCAGTTTGGTAAGATTTCAAAGAGATCTTATCGATTATCTTTCTTATAATCAGTACTAAATAATTTTTTGATCAGAGGTACCTGATCCTGATCCTGGAAGTATCTGCATAATGCATTTACTCTGTTATTGAATTATGGTCCCCATATCATTTCTTCAGACCCGTAAGGAACAGAAAGAAGGATTCACTGTAAGTGAAATGCTGTGATAGTTTCCTCAGTACGTTTGTGAAACAATTTTTCTATGTGAACACCATAAAGAGTGATCTAGAATATGAAATCTGAAGCATAGCATTAAAATGAATGTGTAATGGAATTGTTGCTATTTTGTTTATGATGTAAAATAAGTTTTCATGGCTTCTATTCAGACACCTATCAAACTAGCTGCAAAATATGACTCTGTGCCAAAAAGAAATGCTTCATCATCAATGGAAATTTAATTCAGAAAAAAATTGAAGACTTTTCTTCATGACTGATCTTAAGTACACTATATCCTAAGAAATTCTTCACATTATAATTTATAAGCCAACTTAGACTGAGAAAATATTCAACTACATTAAAATATTTATTTTATATGGAAAAGTTGTGAATATAATTTCCAAAGACTTGTAATTTTATGCACAAAAATCATGTTATTTGGGGAAGTCCTTACAAGGTTATGATTTTTTTAATTATGGTTCTTAATTCTACTAAGCTGTAACTGGTGAACTCTTGTGAAGAGGTTGTAATTTGCTAAGAAAATAAGCCAACAGCCTCAGTAGAAACGCAGACATGATTGCTCACTATAGTTTTTTATCTGATTCTATCTTCTAAAAAGAAAGCTAAAATATCTAAAGATATCATTTTTGTTAACATTCAAGCTAACAACGAGCATTTCGAAGATACAGATAGAAAGATTTTAAAACACTAGCATATAAAAAAGAATTTTAAAACTGTTCTATTACATAAAATTAAATCTCAACACACTGTATAAATCTTTGGTTGTGTTTTAAGATAAAAACACTGCAAACAGTAGTTTAAATTTGCTATAAAATACTTGTAAGGAAAAGAACATAAAATTGTTCATATACCCTGTACATTAAATATAGAAGCATCATATCTTTTGCTTTCACTTCTTAATACAAAATACTATAGCAACACTGTTAACCTAATGACATTTATTCCATAAGGAAAGTTCTGCATGGTAGAATTTGTAAGAAAATGCCACAGAAATTGGCTTATGGCTATCCAGTTATTCATTTTTGGAGGGTTATTTATCTTTTAAGTAGAGGGTTTTTTTTGTCTATTATATCAAAAACAAATGAATCTAAAAAATAAAGTCAGTCCACCAGAATTTCATTCTCCCTTACATATGATGTATTTCCTTTTGAAATATAAGATTAGGTCTACTGATAGAATTTTATACATGTGACTTGTCAAATATGACCATATATGGCTTTGCACCCTCACAAACACAGCTATTATTGCATTATGCCCTATTGTTGAAACTTTGCACTACATTTAACTACAACATGAAGTGTGTGTAACCTTCTGCTCCTGTAACTATTACATCCATCCATATTCGCATAGCTTCTGGTGATGGGGCCACCATGTAATATATTCTGTCATGAGTTTTAACGCTGAAGGTAAGCAATGGATTAGGACTCTGGAAAGAAAGTAGAAGTTTATATAATTATTAATATTATACATTCTGAAACAGATGAAAATCTAATACGTGAATATTACATATTTTATTCTTTTTCTTGCATAGCTGTGAAATAAACAATGTAGCTGGATTGAAATATAAATTGAAGGGTTAATTTTATATGCCATTTTCATTACTAATTATTTATTTAATTATAACAGAATTAAAATTTATTTTATTAAATTAAAAATTATTTTAATCCTGACTGTTCTCTTAGGAATGTGGCTACTGGCAGTCAACAAACACACTCTTGTCTCACATACAGAGACACACACAAATACAAATACATGTGACATATAATGTGTCATATAAACATACCCTACACTATTTGTATTGTTTATCTGTTTAGCTTTTCTTTCTATATACTGTTGGTTATTTTGTGGTGAGGGATTGATTTAAAATCAAAACTCTCTTATTTTGGGTGAAAAGAGAAGATGTCTCAACATTATTGGTTATGTAGGCTGTGAGTTGTATTTCTGCAACACCTAGAGGCTGCACAGATTTTATACATTTTAGATTCCAAACTAGGATTTTGAACAGATTTCAGATGAAAACATAATACTTTTCCAGTGATGGTGAACCTATGATATATGTGTCAGATGACACGCCATGCCATTTTATGATGACACGCAAGGCCTCCAAACCCTCTGAGAGGGCCTTGCTCTCACACAATGTCTAAAGCGTCTGAAAATTATGCAAACATTCTTGCACAATTTTCTGATGCTCCAGGGGTCCCATGAGAATAGGGCCTTCTCGCATGACTTTCAGAAGGTCCAGAGAAGAGAATCTGGAGGAGAGAAGAGTCTGGAAAGGGGAGATGCCTCTTTTGTCCAGGGTGGGGGTGGGGTGTGTGTGATATACCAATAGAGTCAAATTGTGCATTTTCTCAATTTTTGATACACTGAGCTCAAACATCACTGCACATTTGTGTAGTGGAATACTAGTTCTCTATTGTACTGCATTTATTGTAGTAGCTGAAAAACTCTACATGTAGGTAGGGAAGCAAAAAAACTAGCACAAAACCATGATCTCTATAAACTGTCAAATCAGAATGTGCATAAGATCTATAGTCTCTTTTTTGAACAGAATATTGCCTGTTTCATTACAGTAAAAAGACTTATACAATGTAAGCATAATCATGTGAACTTGATCCAAATATAATATTTATTTGTAAAATAATTTTATTTTCAAAGGAAAGATGTCTGAAATTAATGGCAAGAAATTAATGACATTTAAAATTTAGGAGTTTCTTAGCATCTGGATAGTACACTTTAAAGGACTTATTAGTGTCCCTCTATTCTCCCTTATATTTTCCTACACTGTTCTTCAAACCATCAGCTTTTTATATTAAGTGGCCTTTTCTATTGTAAGTTGTATACAATAATTAGTGTGTATTTCATGTAAACATTAAAATATGTTTCAAGAAAAGCAAGATAAACATCTTTTCTTACCTTGCAAGCATTCTTTAAATGATCGTAATATACTTCTTCAATGGCTTGGAAATAAATTACTCCTTTTAATTTAGTTTCATGTTTGTCTAGAGTAAAATAAAAAAAAATGGGTTGAGACATCATAGAGATTGCAGTTTAACATTAAGACCTCTATTTAATTTAAAATAAACTGCTGTTTTATTTGGTTATCAATTTGATTTGACAATACATTATCACATCGGAACATCAGTGAGGCATATTCCTAGTAAGTTATAGTATTTCTTATCTGGAACACGTATTTACTGTGTCCTAAGATTGATCTATCATTCAGTCAACCAATCAATGTATCAGTCAGTCTATCTGCCTGTACTTGGTTCCAAAAATTATTGACCATTTGGTACAAAGCTGCATTTTTTAATTTCTCTATCTCAAATATAGTTGAAATATTAGTTAGAGTGACTGAAAGGTGGAAAAAGCCATTATTAATCTCTAAGAGAGATAGCATAGGAACAAAAGTCAGTCACACAAATTGTATTTTTCTTAGGCTACACCTGCTTTGGCATTCCTTGCTGTTAAGCCTCCTGTATCCTCCTTGCCAATGTTATTGGTTTGTTATGATATCAACTAATGTAAACTGCACAATGCAGGATAGTCAATTACAGAAAGCAAGCAGAAAAAAGGTCCTCTCATATTTCAAGTTGAACTTGAAATAGTCCTAATTTTCTAGCCAAAAACCTGCATATGATTCCAAATACTGATAACTTGTAACAAAAAATCTTAGAAAACAAGAAGTGACCAGGTCCTTAATTTGAAGAATACCGATTCATAGCTTATGCATATAAGTTCATCAGTTTTGATTCCATCTATGCACACAGTTATACTGGGCATTTCTTTGCTTCTAGAGATCCAGCATATGAGGAAAATATGCTAATTCTAATCTTTAATGTAATTCCAAGATGTAAGCATACAACACTGGCAAGCAATAAAACGAACATTTTTAAGCTACAAAAATAATAGAATTTATGCATTTAATAAACCTAATACAGCAACAGGAAAAATGCCATGTCAAAACTGAGGCCGTAACTCACCTGCATAATAAGAAAATGTTCTCTTGTTTCTATCAAACACAAACCATCGTTTTTTCCATGTTTTAATCTTCCCTCCCATCTTAACAAGAAAGCCTCGGCAAGTCTTCTCAGTGAGTGAGACATGGTAACAAGTCTCTACATTGTGGCCAGCTGTCTCTATGTGGCCACGCAGATCAAAATCTTCCTTTCTGACTGGCAAATAACGGGTCAGGGGACGAGACTAAAATAAAGGTACAATTAATATTAAAAATGTTATTAACATTTTCTGTTTTCATTGTTATAATTAGTCCACTTTTTTCATACATCTCATAAATGCATGGCAATAAATTCTTCCCTTTTAGGATAAGAAAAATTATGCAAAGTGGAGAAAAAAAGATGGGTGTTCTTAAAGACCCCATTTCAACTGCATTTAGCTTAGGTTTCTCCCGACATCTCCCCTTCCTATTTCATCTAGAAAAAAAATGAGAAGTATGGTCTATATACAGAGCCATTTTAGCTTATATTTAACAAATGTACAATCCTCACAACAGACAGCACACTATTCGCTAATTTATTATCTACATTTGCACATTTTTCTTAAAAAATCCATTTTCCCATCTTTTCAGGGTAGAATTCATCTATTTGCTCTAAATTTTCATCAGTTGTATAGAACCTTCATTGTTAACTCTAGTTTTTTTTTAAATAAAAATAGGTATGCTGGTCTTTGATAAGTTTAGCATGTTTTCCAGTGTAGACTTGGTCTTTCTAATTAGGTCTTTCTAACGTTGGTCCAACAAAATGATCTATTAATGTACATGAACTACTTCTCTTCCTTCAAACAGCTGTATTTTCTCTATTCCAAGATATTACATACCTGGCTTCTCTGTTTTTCACGTATCTTAACTTCTTTTTCAATTAGTTTTTGTCGCTGACTAGTTTCTTCTTGTAACCTTTTTTCTAACTGTTCTCTGCGATGCTTTTCTTCTTCTAGTGCCTTTTTTTTGGCTTCCATTTCTCGTTCCTAAAGGAATACAGCAGCATAACATAAATGAATACGCTCCGCTTTTTAAAAAATGCATAGTTTTAACACAAGTTGATCTAATGTAAATGTACTGTTTGCTAATCCACCTTCCAGTTTCTGAGCTCCGGTAAGTGGGAATGAGTGAAAGTGGTAAGATTTGGATGATTATTGCCTGTGTCTTTCTGTATATATGCATGTCTCCCATCTCCTTTCTTATTGTGTGGAGTGGGGTTTTCTTGCTTCAGCTTGGAGCAAGGCACCGATTTTCATTTATTTTAACCTGATAAAAATGAGGGCAATCATGGTTTGTCTTTGACACAGTAAAAACACATAAGACTATAGAAAATATTAGCCAACATCTGAAACACAAATGTTGGAATGGTTTTGCCCCAATCATCAAGTTTTACTTCTGCAAACATTTTTGGGAATCATTGGATACCAATTATAAAATCTATTGAGATGTTCATTTTTAAAAGCTATTGACATTGTAGTTTAAATACAAAGATAAACACTGGATGGATCTATGGTACAATTAAGGCCATATCTACGTGTATAATACTCAGATTTGCAACTACCATTAGGCATTACAGATAGCCATCAAAAATTTGATTTGGGAGCTTTGATAATACATAGTTTGCACTCTCCTTATAATGAAATTACACAAAAGGACTCAATAAAAATAGTTCTTAAAGGAGATTTAAGTTTAATATATTCATGTTCAGTATCAATGTTGTATTAAGTCAGATTATTTAAAGACTTCCAAATATAGTGGAAGTTACTGTTCCTCTTAAAACATTATCCAAATTTAGTGTCCTGAATATTTTGACTTGTCAGGGGCCGCTGGATTTCTTCTCTAAAATGTATGCAAGTTGCTAGGTAGGGGCAGTTGTGTTGGTTCAGAAAAGTAGACTCAACATTTATTTGTTTAATTGTTATATTTATGTTACATTTACTTTTTGTAAGACAGAAGTTTTCAAATTATATTGATGGGTTTATAGGAAAGATTAATGGCAAAAACATTTTGTTAAATTTCATTTGAATGCAAGCAATTTTCTGTCACTAGAATTTTCCAGGGATTCCAGGATTTTTCTTTACCTCTTTTTTGTAATTAACACAGATTCAAAAAGCTTCAAAACCCCTGTTCTAAAGAGTTCAAGACAAGGTAAAAAGTATTGTCTCTCCTTTTTATTCTCAAAACAACTTTATACAGTAGGTTGCACTGACCGAAAGTCATAATGACTTGAATCTCTCTGATTCCAATCCAGTAATCCAACCACTCTACCAAATAGGAGATTGATACATTTTCTACAATGCACAATGTGGTTATATATATCTCTCTTAGGCCACATGCTTTATCATTCATGTGATTATCTCAAGCAAAAGCTTAATTTGCATATTTTACCAGACCAAATCTGGACCATATTGCATATTTCTTATTAATCTGTAATAAATAAACCTCAGTAACTATACTTTTAAATCTGTGTTGGCTGATCATATTGCAATTAATTACAATGCAAATGAAAATATACTAATTTCAAAATCTAGTGAACACACAACTTCAAACATGGAGTATCTTTGACCTTTCTATGTACATCATTACCCTGGATTCAAGCAATCGTGTCTTCTCAGCATGAGCTTGTTTTAAAAGTCTTTCCATCTCTTCTATTCTTGCCACATTTGCAGTGCTGGCACTGTAATAAAAACCAGCAATAACAACTGAAATTTTTGATAAAACATTTCAATTCATTAAAAATATATTTCTAGGCTTTTTATTGTTTTCTATCCATTTCCTTCACAGTGGAATTACTGATCAAAAGGGATTGCTTAGCCAACCGTTTTTCTCCACACATGTACAAAAAAAGCAAAGAACAAATCAACAAAAATACCTTTAAAAAGTGCAAAAATGCAGAACAATTTTTGTCAGATTAATCTGAGAGTCAACATGGGTGTTCACATACACCAGGATTCTACTTATGAGACAACATGATCTCAGAAGCTTTCAAGGAAATCAATACTATAGATAAAATGCAGTTTCCAGCAAAATCATCATTAAGAATACAGTTTGTGCTAAATTTTAAGTTAAATTATTAGTTATGTATTATTATTTATTACTCTTCAGCTAAAAAGACTTCCTACCATTGAAATCATACACAGGAAAACGCAACACAGAATAAGAGATGGAAGGAAGGGAAAAATACTAGTACTTAAAGCGATTTATATTGCAACAATAAGTCAAGATGGAAACATTTCCATCTTGATGAAATGGCTGCTAGCTAACAATTGATGAAATACCAGAATTAATTGGTCATTAAATAGGCAAAAGAGAGGTAACATTCCTAATTTCCTATCTTTTCAATTACATTAACTAATTCTCCGTATTGACTGGGTATTTCTAAAACTAAAATGTTTTTGCTAAGATCCACAAAACTACATTTTAATAAATTCATATTTAATAATCAAATATACTTGCTTGTTTAATTATTGTGTATTTTCTGGAAAAATTAAACATTGCCACAATGTACCTGGAAATATTATCTGGGGAACAGGCAGATATACTTGTCTCCATGCTGTCCGAGCTATCTAAACTAAGGGTGTCAAAGGTGTGGTCTTTCAGGTTAGAATTAGGATAATGAAAGGTATTCAGATACACATTTGATTCTGAGGCAGTTCTGCTGTAGAATTCAGGAGACTTCTGGCTTTGATCTTCACGGAGATGCTGATGGTTATAACCTAGAAAAAGAAGGAAAATGTTGATTTATATTTTATAATAGGACTAAATAAAATAAGATGGATTAATACAGCATTGATAGTGAACACAAATACATTAAACTCAATCTGTTTTAAGAGCCATTTTTATTGAATTTTATGACTAGATTTGAAACAATGGTCATTAAAAACCAGATACACATTCTATTTTAGATACTGGAAATTTGGCTAATAAGGATTCTCATAAGAAAAACCCAGAACTCTATTCTCAATGTGTGTATGCATATAATGAAATCTTTCTTCTCTCTGCTTCCTTGATTCAGCCCAGGATATTATTTCATGCTATGTAAAATTAAAATAAACTGATCTATATCTACAGTATATCTATCTATCTATCTATCTATCTATCTATCTATCTATCTATCTATCTATCTATCTATCTATCTATCTATCTATCTATCTATCTATCTATCTATCTATCTATCTATCTATCTATCTATCTATCTATCTATCTATCTATCTATCTATCTATCTATCTATCCACACAAACACTCACACATTTATTTTATGTTACATAGCATGTGGTGGCGGACAACTTTGAAATAATACTTGAAACAAAGAAGCAGAGAGAAAAAAATTCTGTACAGTTTTATAACTTTTATTACTCTAAAACTGTAGAACTGCAGGGGGGGGAAGCTAACAGGTCATTTAAAGAGAGGATCTAGTATTATTATTTTTTATATATCTGTAAGGTTGCAATGTGAATCACTATTCTACTGGACATCTGTAACATCCAATTTTCAAAAGTATTTTGCTTCTGATAAGGGAGTTTTCATTTAAATAACTTTGATAATGTTGAATAGGCTTGTGTCCCTTGAATTTAAGTGATGTTTTAAAAAACATAGTAGGAAAATAATATCCATTGTATACTTGGACAACAATTCTTTAAATTGTATATTTTAGGAAGTAGTGACATGTCTAATACTGATTCAGAAAACTACTAAATTTGCTGGCAGAAGATATTTGGGTAAGCAAAATTATTTTAGAGTTTGACAAACGGAATGAAGTTCACCCTTTTAATTTTTATTTAATCTGCAATCCTAGCTAAGATAAATATTCATATATTATGTCCTGCTAAAATATGAATGGATTTGCTAAAAGAAAAGATTTTAACATTAGCACGACAATGAAAAACTCAAAATAATGTCTCAATTCAATATTAATTCAAGGCAAAATTGTTTTGCAAAAATAAAAAAAAACTAAGTTGAGTTAATTGACAGTAGTATAATAATAAGCAGAAAAAATAGTTGTCAGAAATATTGAAATTAAAATAGAAACCTGTTATATTATTGTTATTAATAACAGAGCAGAACAGAGTTGAAATCATACAAAAAAGTGCAAACCAAACCAAAGAACATAGTCAAGAGTCCATTTTTGTTTATGGTGGATTAGAGATGCTTTTTATATGCTAATAGAAATAATTTAAAATAGTTTTGCCAATCCAGAGAATCAGTAGTTGCCATTGCAGCTGGTTCTTCTACATGTATGGTTGCCTTTCATGTTATCATTTATATTTTTAGGAAAACATGGGAAAAAGATGAGTCAATGAAATGAGGAGAAAGCCTACAGTATCTTTGTGCGCTATAGTGGTAATAAGAAAATTCATTTTTCCTTCCACAAGGCTATAACAGGTCTCATAGGAGAACTTTCTTTTTGTTTAGATAGCCAAACATGAATTTGTCTTCTGCAAATTAATGTTGGAAGAGAACCAAATTTCTAAATCAGACAGATAAGATAGATAGATAGATAGATAGATAGATAGATAGATAGAGAGAGAGAGAGAGAGAGAGAGAGAGAGAGAGAGAGAGAGAGAGACAGACAGACAGACAGACAGACAGACAGCTCACTACAAATCTATGCTACTTTTATTCTATGCCAGGCTATATTTCCAATTGTGTGCATATTATATATTTATATCTTGTGTTCAAAATTAAGCAAATATTGAGTTTATTAATCAGCGTCGGCATTTTCATGAAAAAAATATTGGTTATTATATAGATGTCAATATTTTTGTGCTGTCAGACTAAGCCACAATTGTTTAGATTTGTCAACCTATTTTTCAAGACCTAGCTGCATTCTGTGAACCTGGCTTGTTCTATCTGCAAATCCAAACTAGATTAATTAACATAAACCTGAAGAGTTTGCTTGTACGCTGTCTTTACATTATACCCAAATGATTAATAAATACAGGCAGAAAAGAGCAGGGGGTTTCAACTGATCTAGCTTCAATACTGGATTCATTATCTTCAAACATATCAGGAATATGAATCTACTGAATAAATGCTGTCATTGGAATTCTGATGGCATCAATCTCCACAGGTTCCTCCACTGCAGTAACCCTCTCTGTCTCCACAGATTTGAGGGAAAAGCCTGTGGGCATAGTCTTGTTTTCCATCTTATGACATTCTTAATATATATGACAGTATGTATGATTTAAACATGAGATTGTTTAAATCCTAATACCTTTCTTAAGTTTTTGAGTGGAATAGGACATTCAAAATTTCCACACATATTGATTCTGAACAACTTGACAGTGTCCCCTCTGCCATTAGTAATGTAAATCAAGCATATAACACCACAGAAAATGTTTTTCATACCTTTTTTGCTTTTACCTGATTTTAATGACACAAACAGTGGAAAGGAAAAAAATAATTATTTTAAAATATTAAATAATTCTTTAAAACCAAATATTCTTACTGAGATGCACAAATTAAACAAATATAGAAAGAAATGTTAATTGTAGAAATGGAACTTGGGGAAAAAGGTTGACAATTTCTCTTATCACAGATTTTTTCTTCAACATATTTTGGATTACAGTCTTTATCAAAACATGTGATTTCATTAAACATATTTTAGATACTGAATATAGGTTTTCTAAGAGTTAAAGTCGCCTCTATAGGGAGTACACATAATAAATTAAATTAGAAAAATTCAACTAAAGTAGGCCTTGATTTACGACCACAACTGGGCCCAAAATTTATGGGCTAAGTGAGACAGTTGTTAAGTGAGTTTTGTCCCACTTTATGACCTTTCTTGCCACAGTTGTTGAGTTAATCACTGCAGTTGTTGAGTTAGTAACAGGGCTGTTACTGTAAATCTGGCTTTCCCATTGACTTTGCTTGTCAAAAAGTCACAAAAGGTGATCACATGAACCTGGAGCACTGCAATCGTCATAAATATGAACCAGTTGCCAAGGGGCTGAATTTTGATCGTGTCACCATGGGGATCTGCAACCATTGTAAGTGTGACAAACAGTCATAAATCACTTTTCTCAGTACTGTTGTAACTATGAACAGTCACTAAATAAACTATTGTAGTTTATTGTAAACTATTGTAAGTCGAGGACTATTTGTATTTTAAATAGGTACCGTAAGTGCACAAATCCTTTTAAATTTAGTGGATATTACTTTTAATTAAGTAATGTTAGGACTGAACTGTCTAATTGTATAATCAGAGAAGGCAGATGAGAGTAAAGTTTTGTTTGTCTACATATTTTCTGTTGCTGTTATGAACATTAATAAGCATAAGTTATACTGTAATTCTTTAAATTAATTACAGCTTTTTCTACTTTTGTCTTAAACATTTGAAATAGTTTAAAATGACAGTGTATATCCCTTACTATATATGACTTCTAGTCCAACAGGGTAGTCACAGATTTGGCTAGATCCCAAATGCTTACTCAACAGGCCAAATAAAATTAGGCATATCTTGGGAAGGAAACCTTCCAGCTTTTCACCCAGTATCTAAAAGTTCCAGGTGCAAGAAAACTGAATGTAAGCATCTATAAAGATATTCCCAGTGTATTTTATTCTATAAAGGTATAGAATACATATGTATTATATGCAGAAATAAGATGTAAAGGTGGGAATGTGCCCTTGATTTTCAAACTACAATTATTACAATTATTAATTCAGCTTCATTCAGCTTTAACGGTTTTAAAGCTGAATGAAGCTGAATTAATTTATTGTGTGTTTATTCAGTTAAAGGAAATATGTACTTAATGTGAATGTTAATGTGAATAGGATTTATATTAAGATATTATTGCATATAAATATATGAAATAATTCTAAATATTTTTACCTTTACGTGTTCTCCTTGACTCCAAATCCTTGGTCATAGATCCTGAACAATGAGGAATTATGTTGCCACAGCTACTGCTTTGTCCAAGTGGCGGGTGACCCTGTCAAAAAAAAAAAAAAGCCATTTAGAGCTACTACTTTATATATATAAATTCTTCAAATTAACTTTAGGCTTTCTCCTTGTAGATCAGTGTTACCAAAGTAGAGAGAGAATTACTTTGACTAAATTTACAAGGATTTACACTGTAAATCAGCAGTGTGAAATGAAATTATTGGAAAAGCGTATGCATGTGTGAAGAGAAGGCCATCATTCAAGCTGACTAAGATTCTACTGAAACCAATGGAACTTCGTTAACTCAAAATCCAAAGAAATTCTTTGAGCAATTGCCTACCTTAACACTTCGTCCAAGAGTAGAACTACTGAAATGAGGTGATATGGGAGGAGCTGTTTTCTTGCGGGGCAAAGTATCACTCATGTACAGGCCTTCTTTGTGCTGCTTCTTTCTCTCTTCCAAATTTCGGAAATGCTTAAAATAAATAATAGTGTGTAAAATTCTAGTGTGATGACATGCTACAAATGTTGTTAATGTTTCTGAAAAGTCATAATTTAATTTTAAAACTGAACTGAAAATTGCCAAAGGCAGAACTCAAGTAAAAATAGAACATCTCCAGATTCACAAAAATTAGAATACCGATAAGGTAGCTTTTTAAATTATTTACTGTTACATGAATGATTTCTACAAGAAAAGTAATTTTAATGTAAATATACTGCAGTAATACATTCTTATATTAATGGGATAAATATGATACATCTTTTGTGTTTTGTGATTATACTTGTCATAAATCCTCTATTCCATTTAATAGTAGCTGAATATAAGCGAAGAGAATAGTATATTTCACTGTGATTTTAAATACCAAAAATATTTTTGAACAAAAACAGTGGGACATATAATACATTTTGATACACAACATTTGAATAAAAAGACAAAAAGTTTACACTGGTCTTTTATTTGTGATTCTATTTGCTCTAGTGTGTTTTAAATGCAAAGTATAATAGAAGTGGTCATTTACTAATAAGAAAGGAAGATTTCACAGGGGTAATGTTTCTTAAAGTCAGTTTAATGTTAACTATTGCCAACTGCATGCTAAATGATCATCTCTTACTCGATAAATCTCAGGCCTGTTAACCTATTTTACAGCTTACCCAATCAATGTACCAATTTGTGATACCTGATTCCTCTCATATAAAGGTAAAACTAATTAGTTATTGTGGATTTGCTTAAGTTGCCTTCCTATACTATAAAGAATAAGTTCTGTTCTATCCAGAAGAAGCTAAAGAATGTAGTCTAAAATTTATTCTTCCATGGTAACCCATAGGGAGATCAGCAAAGTTTACTATGAAATAAAATGCAATGTTCATGGAAGTTAGGATCTACTCAAAGACAACTTGGGGCTACAAATCCCATGAGTGTATTCTACACTGAAATATAATCTCAGATTTGCAACAGATTCTAGAGTACTTTGTTTGTAAACTTCAAATGTGCCTTCCAAGTTACTTTTGAAGCATTCATAATGTTTCACACCATAGATATAATTATTTACTGTGTTGATATCAGAATGAGACAATAGTCATTCAAAATGTTAATGAAGATAAATTTTAACAGTTATGTTCAAATAATCTCTTTAACTCCTAGTTTTACAGAAAAAGGACTGTAATATTAGCAATCAGCACTGAATATGTCAGTGTGACATAAAACTGTTAAAGAGTAAAGACACTGGTCTAAATGAATAAATTCTGCATCCGTAAGATGTTTTTAAGTGGGTGGTCCTTAACAAGATGCATATGCAAATTTTCCCAACTAATATACATAGAACTCTGTGTGCAAAATCCTTTATAAATGCTAGAATTACACCAGTCAGTTTTAAGGGAAAGGGCATTGGACCATAGATTCAGACCTTTAGGGTTCTGAAAAGCTGACCAATGGCTACTTTCCATGCACTTTTTCAAACTTGGGCATGCAACGATAATTATATCATTACCAAGTCAGCCTGCCTTCTGGCATGTTACCTGGGGTTCCCTTCGGTGTTTCTTAGCTGGTAGAGGTGGTGGTGTATCAGGTAAAGGAAAAGACTCTACATTGGCAGCCCTGACCTCAGGCCAGTCGGCTGGTGAGAGTTGTGCAAGAGGGCGAGGAGAGAGAGAGTGAGGAATCACAGATCCATAACAGAAAGGTGATCTTAGCTTCATAGACAAAAAGAAATGGTATGAAAGTTTTAAAAATACATACAAGATGCAAATACTACAAAGAAGTTTATTATGGGAAAAGCTTTTTAAGCCAGAGCTCACTTTATCAGATGCATGAAGTGTTATTAGCAGTTTACAGAGAAGAACAAATAAACAAATGGTATTTTTCTCCCACCGTACCTAATATTTTGATATTAGGTTTGTGATATCCTACTAGGGAAAAATAGAGCTTGCTTTGCTGTTTTTCCTGGAAATCAAAATGGGAATGGTGTAAACATAAGGCAGTGATGGCGAACCTTTTAGAGACCGAATGCCCAAACTGCAACCCAAAACCCACTTATGCATTGTCAGGTGCCGGGTGGATGTGGCCAATTGGGTGGGCGTGGCCCATTGGGTGGGCGTGGCTGCGGTGGTAACGGCAACTGGGTGGGACTAAAAAGTTCAATCAATCAATTCCAACTTTGCAAGATCTTTTTTTCCCCGTGAGAAGTTGAAATTGACTGATTGAACTTTTTTTTTTTTGCATACGGCAGCGGAGGCCTAAAGCAGAAAGGTTTTATAAAACCTAGCTGAAGGCCTAGGACTGGGGCGACGGTGCGCGTGCCCACAGAGAGGGCTCTGAGTGCCGCCTCTGGCACCCGTGCCATAGGTTCGCCACCACTGACATAAGGTATTCAATGAGAATATAATAAGGTCCCAGTTACTTTATCAACACTCTGGAAAAGAACATAAGAAGGAAGACAGAAGATATACCCAAGACATACATACAACATCTGTTCCTGAAAAAGACCCATAGGGGAAAAATTAACTCAACTCTCTATTCAGCTTTTTAATTAATAAAAAGGCTTACTACAACTTGTGAACACCAAGGGGATAAAATTTGAAAGCATAATGTTTACACATGGGAAATGTCTCTCCAACAAACCTCTTTATTTTGTGACTGGCTTATCAGGCCAGCTGTGGAAAGTTCAATGGGAGGAGCAGCAGCAGCAGCAGAGGGGGGCTGAGTGGAAGGGGAGATATTCGTGGAATTGCCATGCGGGTCACTAATGTCATTTACATTCACAAAATCCTAAAAGGAGGAATTCAGAGGTTAAACATACAAAAGAAGCAAAAGGCATGCAAGAATATTAAATTTTGAAATTCTCTGTGAAGGTTAGTTTAGAGTGATACAGCCAATGCTGTGATATTACCAAACCATTTTGTGACATATTTTTTTCAATCATCTATGCTGAGCCTTCCATGCTTTAAATTTACTACCATTTTCACTATCTCACTTTAATATAGTAACTGCTTAAAACACTACCATATTCTAGAAAAACTTTTAAATATGTAGCACTCAGAAAATTTGACTATTTGAATTGTCAAGCATGATCCCAATAAAGAACGGGAATTAAGCTGTTTTTTTTAAAGCAAGAAAACACTTAAAGTCTTTTAAAATATGAAGCTCCCTAATCAATAAACTACCATATTGTAATTAGATGAAACAAAAATATGACAGAATCTCACTTTTTCCATTCCATCAAAATAAATTCATGAACCATTAATAATTTAGGGATATGTTTGCAATCAAATGTTTTGCAGAATACTCTAATGAAGTCTTTATTTTGACCTACAATGATTAAAACAGCTGCGATTCTCAGTAAAAAATAAGTAAGTGGTTAGAGTAGCAGCAACAGTAGCAGAAAAGTTTTAGGCACAAGCAAGAACTGAAAGGATGCACTCCAAGAGTCTGATTTTCCGTTCTTCCTTTCTAATATGTCATATTCTAGTACAACTCTACTAACACTGAATGTCTGCATAATCAAAAAATGAATGATCACTGAAATATGCATGCAAATGGAGTAAGATGAAAAAAATGGACATGAAATCTAAGGAAACTGAAGACTATTTGGAAGGCCAATTATTTCAGCACCACACTTACAGTCTTATACTACATGCCCTGTTAAAATAGTCTGTGATTCCTCTGGATTTTGTTTCATTCAAATCCTAGAACTTGCCCAACCATCCTTGATCCAAAAGCTTAGGCAGAATGTCTGGAATGTAAAGGTTTGTTTGTGGTTCAAAATAATACACATTTCCTTTTTAGTGCATACGTCTATGTCACATTTTATTAGAAAATCCTCCTTAGAATAACTGACCACCTTTAAAAATATTAGCAATTAAAATTAATCAGCTCTTCTATAGAAGTAGGAAAGTGCGTGTCATTTTTCAATGAACTTTATAAAATGGTTGCAATAATATGAAAAATGAGGCAGTTACCATATTGCTTCAAACCCTTTCTCCCAAATCTCACATTACCTCTTTTAGACTGCTGGGACTCAGAGGAAATCCTTTACCTCCCGATAGTGAGGAATACTTCTTTTCTAGATTGCAAAGATTTTCTTTCTCCTGTAGAAAGTGAGTTATATTTGAGACAGATGTTATACAAATATTTAAGTTGTATTTCTTTGCAAAAACATTTAAGACGTTTCAACTGAAAATTGTTCCAAATGCATTTTCAAAATTTTTGTTTCCATCTTCACAGTATAGACCAGTGATGGCGAACCTTTTAGAGACCGAATGCCCAAACTGCAACCCAAAACCCACTTATGCATCATCGGGTGCCGGGTGGGTGTGGCCAATTGGGTGGATGTGGGCCATTACGTGGGTGTGGCTGCGGTGGTAACGGCAGACTGGGTGGGACTAAAAAGTTCAATCAATCAATTCCATCTTTTTTTCCCCGTGAGAAGTTGAAATTGACTGATTGAACCTTTTTTTTTTTTTTTTTGCACACGGCAGCGGAGGCCTAAAGCAGAAAGATTTTATAAAACCTAGCTGAAGGCCTAGGACTGGGGCGATGGCGTGCGTGCCCACAGAGAGGGCTCTGAGTGCCACCTCTGGCACCCGTGCCATAGGTTCGCCACCACTGGTATAGACAATACAGATATTCTTCCAAATTTATTGGCTGGATTGGTTTTAATACCAATATTATCCTCTACAAACCCTAGATATACACAAACCCACTTGTACTTTTCCTGATAAATCTGCTGGTATCAAATCCACTGCATGGTAATGTAAAAGATTCATATACATTCCACTATTATGGAAAACACAGGTACAGTTGGCTTCACTATATACATTATTCACTTCTTCATTGAACTTTATATATTACAGACCTCTCTATGATACATGGTATCATACTAAAATGTGCTTACATTAATTTGTTTCAGAGGAAGTTGTGCAACATAATATAATTGGTATTTATCATTTAAAATTTAATTACGTTCTTGGAAGAACAAGGAGGAATTGCTTACCCTCTGCAACATCATTAGTAAATTGTTTTTTTCTTTCACAAAATGATCTTGTTCTCTTTGTGCTTGTTGTACAATGTGATTTGCTTGTTTTTTGAGAGCAGAAACCTTTTCCTATCATAAGATAAATGTTAATACATACTTAATATCAGCTTCAGAATATTGTTCATACAATTCCTACCCATCTAAAAGTCAACTTTACACAAATTTACAGAGAAGACTTAAAAGTTGTACACCAGCAACATTTTGCTGTAATTTATTTATTTTTTTATATTAGTTGAAGTCCTGTGATTGGACTTCACATGCTTGCATATTCTAGCAGCACTAATAGCTGGCACTATCAATACTACTTCTACTGCTACTCCAAAATAGAAGACTAAGTAAAAAGAGAAGAATCATGGGAGGATATAACTACATGAAAAGTTATGGAACACGTGTACAAACACAAATACGTTTCTGGGAAAGGTACCATCTCTCTTAAAAGTAAAAAACCCCCAAACCTTTTTGTTAAGAAACCAAGAAATGGAAATATATTACTTTAGATTATTTATCCTATCTTAAATAATTATTAAACCTTAGTGAGCAAATCTAAAACTTAACAATTAACTGAATTGTTAGTAAATGGCTAATTGTTGTTTAGATTAACAACTGCAATCAGTTGGCACAACTAAACTATTCAAAGATAATGATCTGTTCTTTTTTTTTTTTTTTTTTAAATTACCTTTCTACTGACAATGTTACGTTGATATTCAGCAACGTCACGCAGAAGCTGTTGGGTTAAATTCTCCTTTTCTTCATCTAATCTGCTTTCATTTTCAAGCTGCTGAAATTCCAAATCTTCAAAATGTTTGCTTTCTACCTCCAACAAGTCTGCATCCTTCAATAAGAAAAAATAAATGTATCAATTTTAAAGGGATACTATTGTTTGTGAAAGTGACATAAAGCATAATCCAAATCCAAGCATAATCCTAGAGATTTAATTTTTAATTCTGGTCTAAGTCTATTTAAGCATGACTAAGTCTATTTAAGCATGTTTTTTAAAATACCTGTAGACCTGAAATTAAAATTATCATATACACCCTCAAAATAATCAATAACAGATCCATTATTTTATTTTAGCCTAGTCATCATGAACAGAGGTGTTTAGAGTGCTAAATATGCACTTCAAAAAAAAGCCAAACCTTAAAATTAAACTAAGGGGGATGCCAATGTGAAGAATTGTTGCAGTTTAGAATGGGCATGATTGTAGCTTGAATCATGAATAAACAGTTCTAAGCTATTTGATTTCAGGTTCATGGCTCAGATTGTTTTTTTTAACCAAATTTCATTTTTAAGGGAAGGAAAAAAAATCGATTTTGCTCTCAGAATAATCTGATCTGGAAATGTTTGATGGTTCTAATGTGAATGACCTTTCCATATTCCCAAATCTCCCACTATTG
The DNA here is from genome assembly GCF_001527695.2 of Protobothrops mucrosquamatus. Lineage (NCBI taxonomy): Eukaryota > Metazoa > Chordata > Lepidosauria > Squamata > Viperidae > Protobothrops > Protobothrops mucrosquamatus. The sequence continues at coordinate 90,956 of NW_015387534.1, read as the reverse complement.
CCTAATGCTTCTTTTTTATTGTGTTATCAATTTAAATTCACAACGTTTGTAAAATTAAACCAAGGTAGTCATAAAATTATATGGAATGATTAAAATACAATCTAATAGAAAAGAATCATTTGGGGGAAGGACCTAGTTTATACATGTCTTAATTTTCAAAATGAATATGCATAGTTAAGATTTCTAATGCTGCAATAAGAATTAAATAAGTAGTCATTCATGCCTAATTGAGAATTCTTTCCTCATCTACAGACAGATAGATCTTATAGATTTCTAATCTGATTAAATATCAAAATTCCACTCATACTCAGTCATACAGATCTTCAGTGTTCAATGCCACACAGCGCTAAGCCTTAGATGACTAATGTTTGAAGCTTGTAGTGCACATCCATTGTTAATCCAGCTTTTGACATTCTGTTTAGTTGTCACCATGCACTTACATTCTTAACAGCAATATAGAAAAACAGCACTGAAGCCATGAAAAAGAGTTGGTTAGACGTCTCTGGACTTGATCTGATTATAATCACTAAAACAACACCACATCCATGCTACTGACCCTGTTAAGCTGCTGCTGTAATTGTTCCCTCATGGACTCGGGGCAATTATCAAGCTGAGTCTTCTGCTCGGAGTAAAGCTCCTGAAGCTTTTCTAGTTTTTCCCTCTCAGCATCAAGCTTTATTTTTTCCTGGAGTTTGAGCCAGAAAAATAAACAACAGAATTACCTTCAAACCCAAGCAGTAGTTAGTGATTCTGAAGGGCAAAGGGCAAAGAGGTGAAACTGAAGGAATGACCTAAATGCTTCAAAAGAATGCTTTGCATGCTGGTAGGCTGTAGCTAATTTGTATATTAGTGCAATATTCTGAATATAATTTTAATAACCTGGGAATATCCAAAAGATGGTCTAGTCAACCTGTTATAGATACCTGTCAGTAAATATTCTGCTATTTAACATCATATATGAAAAAATTAGATTCATCTCATAATAAAAAAAAATCTTAAGTATATTCAGAAGATATGGACCTTTACGGTAATCAAAGAGATACTGTCTTATAGTTTGGAACATATGGTAATTCTATGCTATAATGTTACATAAGTAAAGTTGCCATAAAACATACTATATGTTATATGATGTAAGGCTATCTTTAGCAACCTAGCTCCCTGTAGATGTGTTGGGGGTCACAACTTTCAGCACAGTGAACAGAAATTGTGGAAGTCATAATCCCAACATAAGCGATAAACCTTATGATGGGAATTTTACTAGTTCCATATTCTTCAAACTTATCTTTACATTAATGAAGATACAACATTACTGTACAATGACTTGTATCTGTAACAATGCCATTCTCAGAATTGAGAACATATATGTTCCCAACATAAACTTTATTAATTAATTTCCATTCTTTGTATATATTCTCAATTAGCAGAAACAAAGTCAGTTAGATTTGTAATTATACTCCCGAAGCCAGGTCTATTTGGGGTTTTGTTCCAGATGTAGTGTTACCTTTAATGCTTTCAAGTTCAATGACATATTAGCTATGATGAAACAGAAATCGTAACATGTTAATTTCCTAATGACAGAAGGAAAACAAGGTAAAAGCTTTACAGCAGGCGTGTCCAACCTGCAGCCCATTGGCTGCATGTGGCCTTGGATAGCTAGTAATGCAGGCTGACAAGATAATAAAAATATTTTAAAAATCTAAGGAAGTTTGTTATTTATATATATTAACTATATATTTTATATGCAGCCCAATGTGGCCCAGGCAAGCCAAAAGGTTGGACAATCATGCTTTCCAGTGTGAAGAAAACAGATATTATTTGCAATGACACAAAGATAACAGACAAAGACATAAGTGGTCCTTAAGGCAGTGTATAAGCAGAGAAAGACAGATCATTCAGCAATAAGTGGTCTGGGGCAGGAAATTCTGTTTCAGTGATCAAACATGCTGGGGGAAAAAAATAGTTCAGCTGAAGGAAGCCTATCCTGATCAGATAACACAAATTCTAAGCCAATTAGCTCCTGTCTCAAATATGGCAATACATTTTTCCATAGTTATGTACCGGTAGATTTCTTTTACCCGAAATTCAAAACAGACTAAATTTTAAGGTTATACTTTTTTTTTTACAATTTTTTTTCATAAACATGTTTGGTTTGGTTTTGAAAAAAAATGACTACAAATACATAAAAGCTTCAATAATATTTCATCAATTAGATACTCATATAAGTCAGACATTTTGTATTATTCCATTGTCAGTAGACCCTTGTAGGCTTAATTTCCACAGGCAAGTATGTTTATTAAAATGAATAGAATGATTGCACAAAATGACCAATCATTACTAAAAGTTTCTCTTTTTTCTGAATATTCCTATGACTTTTGTAATAGGTTTGCTGATGGTACAAGTCTAATTGGAAGAATAAAATATTATTATTTCAATCTGCTAGGGTTCTAAGAAGTCTCTTTCTTAACTTTTCACTGGGCTGCTTTATCTTTTTTTTTTCTAGTTTTCTCCTTTTGACCCTAAACTTGATTAGGAGTCACAGAATGTAGCTCATTCACAGCTAAATCTTCCTTTAGCCCTTTCTTTACTTTCATATGTTCCAAGAAAAAAAGTATAGGGGCATCACAAGCACATCTTCATATTCTCCTCAGAAGAGGTAAGCCAATATTTCACAGCAGTCTACCAGGGTTTTACTCACTTCCACAGCTGGCCTATCTATGAGAACTGTTTAGTTTGATGGTAAAGAAAAATATAAAGAAAAATACTCTGGAACATTCCAATCCAGCAGAAAAAAGCCATTCTGTCTCTTTCTCTGATTTATAAGCAAATTTTCTATAATGTAAAGCACATTGATTCAATATTTAATTTAAAGGTTCTTAGGACTCCATGGGCATGCCCTACTGTTAAGTTTCAGTTTATATTGTAGCAGTACTGATTAACAAAAGAGTGTATCAATAACCCTACTGAATCATACCAAAGCTCCCTTTAGCAGGTTGATTGGACAGGGTCCATGCTGATTTTAAGGTGTGTTTCTACATGCTTAGTTAAATTTTCTTTGATTGCTGTTTCTATCAGTTTGCACATAACAGACATTAAGCTTGCTGGCTTATTAGATCTTCCTGGATACCCTTTTTAAAAATCCATCGCAAAGCTAGTTTTCTATGGGTATAACTTTAAAACTTGTATAGTCTATTTTTGTTTCAGGAAAAATAAGTATTTGTATTTGTTCCACTGGCAATGAAAACTGAAAATATCTTAATCTCCCAGAATGTTACTGAGTCTTAAAAAAAAAAAATCCTATAAACTACTCTTGGTACTTTTATGAATTCTTAGAGCTTCTCATTCAAAGACTTTCATTTGCCAGGGTAACAAGGAAGCTAAAGAGAAAAGTTAGCATCTTCTGTTGTTGAATGATACTAAATACAAGGATGTCATTGAGCTCATCTTACAAGGGAAGTCATTAATTTGGAAGGTTAACAGCTGCATGTAATGGATAGACAAGGAAATATAATGCCAAGTGGAAGCACCATTTCCTATTTTTTTCTTAAGACTGGAGACATACATTTTGTTAGATCAGAATTAATGTCTTTTATGCAATAGAACACATTTATAAAGAATAGCGTTTTTTTTAAAAAAAATGGGGAACCTTCTTGAACAGTGACCATCAAATAAACATGAACATTGAAGATTTATTCTACTACTCTATAAGACACTTATTGTGTTATGTGCTATAGACAGATACATTTTTTTCTGAATAAAATGTTACAGAGCACAAGACACATTTGTTTTGTAAAATGAGACTAAATGCCATAAGTTGTACAGTTTCCAGCAAACCCTTCCGGAATTAAAGGATTACTTAATAAGTATTAATATAAAAGTGTACACTGGCCAGAATTGTATCTAGAAACAAATATAACCCTTTATTGTTTACAAAAAACCCATTAAAAATCCTCATATGGATACTTGAGTTTAAAACAGCAATACCTTTAAAAGATTTTTCAAAGTATTTTTTTTAAAAAATAGAGTTGATATTTTATACAAACTTTGTAATACACATGTATGTATGCTGTGCCTATACAATTTGCTTATTAAATACATTTTTCATCTTTCCATTTTAAATGGAATGCCCATAAAACAGAATGAAAGGGAGAAACAGAATAGGCAGCTGGCTATGTCTCTTAACTCTAAAAATTAGTCACAACCTCTAGTCTAGACAGTATATAACTCTGATCAGAAAAGAATCAACATAGTCATGTACAGTATACCCCTTCCATACATATGCAGTTGTTTTGATTATATTTGCAATATATTTTTCACAAAAGGAAATATTTATATAACATTTTATTCATGTCAATGGTTTCATGCACTTTGTACTTTGTTTTTAAAATAATGTTTTAAAAACATTATTACATACAAACCCTAAACTATATTTCATTTATAGAATACACTGACTGAGATAATGCATGCAGCTATAAACAAGCAACACAAAAATCTGTAACTAAAAAAAATATATCAGAAATCAAATAGTAGTTTGTGATGCTAGAAGGGAACTGGGTTAGGAAGTCCTAGAGGTGTCCACATGCATAATCTAGAGGGTCTAATGGAACAGCCTATCTATCTCTCTACATACCCTTTGATACTTCAAAGGAAGCCACAAGCTTAGCCAAGCATTCAACTGGGAACTGGCCCAGAATAAACTCCTGCTTCTTAGTGCTGCTATCATTCTCCATTTCCTTCCCCTCTTCACAGTAGGCCTTTTTCCACCCAGATGAACATGCATGATTGAATGTAGCTATCTGTTTGCCTTTCCACTGGAACTTTGCTGTTAGGAAGATTTGAGCATCCTGACCAGGAGATAAACAGCGAAAGAGAAATGAAACCTGTTGAGCTCCTAAGGCAGGAAGAAGGAAGAAGTTCCTATCTATCCTGAATATATGTCCTTTTTCCCTTGGACAGCTGTGACTGTATCAAATATCACCAACAAAATCCAAATCCTTCTTGGATTCCCAGCTGTGGCAAGAGCCTATAAATCCTGTCTGCTTCACATAAACAACGCAAAAAAACTCTTTCTCTGGAGAAAGAGAAAACTTGAAACACCTGTTTTATTTGTCTCAGCTTATATCAAAGCTTTTTCTACAATTAGCTATAAACTCTGTTAGGAAGGAAAAGGACGTATTTCACATAAGAAATAAACAAATTCCAAACTGTAAAATTAATGTTGCAGTTTCCCAAGTATTAACATTCTGAACTGCAAAACAGTTTTGAAAAATCTAGTCCTCCCTCTCCCAAAAGTCTTCAAACTTGCTTAAATTAAGAAATGTGTTAAGCTAGCAGTGTAGCTGAAAAAAAACTGAATCAGGTGAACTTCAAATCCCTCAAAAATTATAAATTCCCATTAGAAAATGATTCAATACTTTCCATAAAACATCAGAATACCAGAACTATATACCAAATAAACCTCATTTGGACAATCATATAAGACTTTGTAAAACAAAGCTTAAGAAGCAATGGGCAAAATTATTGGTCATAATCTTGGTCACATAATGGCTTTTCAATGAATATTCAAGCTCGTGATAAATCAGTGCTCCAAATTATTCCAAAGTATTAACACAAAACAAAACATCCTGACATTAACTTGATTTCCTGATTTTTGATATTACACTTTATTTCTGGATTAATGTTGTGCCGAGATACTGTGCAACAGAATAAAGATAGAGAGGACAAGCCATACTTAGGTCTATTGTCTAAACCAGGGGTAGGCAACCTTGGCTCTTTTATGACTCGTGGACTTGGCTGGCTCAGGAATTCTGGGAATTGAAGTCTATGAGTCATAAAAGAGTCAAAGGTTGCCTACCCCTGGTCTAAACAGTCATAACATCAAAAGCATTGACTATTTCAGTTAAAACAAAATTTTTAATTGGGTTTAAGAGCTGTAAAAAGTTTCCTTGCCTTGACAGTGTAGTATAAATGCTTTAACATTTTGCAGATAAAGTTGCTCATAAATGCAGTCACTTTGAAACTGCCATTAATAATAGTCATATGAAAGAGGAAGCCAGTGCAGCTGCTGATCAATTAGATGGAAATCTGGTTACATTTTCATTCATAGCATTGCTTTTTCAGAATTTCACAAGCCCTAGAAACACATGCTTTACAACCATCATACAAATCTGAACAAGATTTCCTATGAAGCAGGTGTCCAGATCAAGACTTCATAGGGGTTCTTAACCCTTTTCCTGAACATAAGGCTATCAAATATACAAATACAACTGCTACATTTTAATGAATGGAACTGTTTCATAAGATCTAATATTTCACTCTTCATGAACATCCAATTGGTTATAAACATCACAACTGCTAAGAAAGGAAGAACTACTTCTGGAGAAAAAAAATGGCAGATTGAAGAGGCTCTGTGAAAAAATGGCTGACAATCCTAAATATTATGATTGTTAAAAGACTGTTATAAAAGAAAGAGATATAAAGTTGGTTTATTTGATCAAAGTTAAAATAGATGACTTGTTATTTCTGGTAACCCTTAATGGACTTTGACTGACATCCAAAATGAAATGATGATGCTTTATGGATTTGTTTATGGATAAGGGAATAGGATCAGTTTGTTGTATTTTAAAAGGAGGTGATAAATTACTATTATTTATATTTGTGATGCAAATTGGAAGTCATTTCTTTGTATATTTTTATTTTTCTATTTTTATTTTTCTTCTCTAATTCTCTATTTTTTTCTTTCTGCATCTACTGCTCTTTCTTTTTCTTCTATCTTTTTAGTTTCTGTTTATTTTTATTGTTGTAGCTATAATCATTAATAACATTACTATAAAAAAGAAAAACAGAAATGAAAAGCAAAACCATAAAATGGAAATGGTAGGAACATGATATTACTTTCAGGATAATATTCAGTATAAATTATATAGTTTTACTAACAAACAGTCGCAGGGAATTCAACTGCGTTTATTCCAAGGAAGTAAGTGGATGTTTCCAATCTAAAAGAAACAAATGTATGCTGGAAGACTGTACTATTCTTTGGAATTATTAATAATTCCTTGAAAAATTACAAAAAATATAAAATAAATTACCAAAGTTCTCTCAGAGATCTTTTTCTACAACACACTATATAGAAAAAATACTTTTACAATTTAATTACTGAGCATAATATTGAAACTGGCTAACTTCTAAAGAGAAGAATAAGTAATAGGATATGGCAAAATGATATTTTATTAGTCACATTAAAACTTTAAATTGTTCCTGGAACTGAAATGGAAGCCAACAAGATTCATTCATCACTAATGAATGAATACAGTTCATGAGCTGTATTAAGTAACAGGGGCTGGGGGAGTGAGGAGATTCAAACTAGCATATCCTCTGCCTTCATATCCTCCCACCAGTTATATGTGATGTGTAGAGTGGCACATGCCTCACTTAACAGAAGATTAACAAAGAATGCTTAACTGAAGCAAGGTTATTTTTTTATGTTTTAAAAACATGCTGAAAGCGTTCAGAACAGATTGAAACATATACATAAGCAACAATTACAAATGTAACTTTGTCTCTCTAATCAGAATAGCATAGACATTCTAATGGATTTCTAGAATGGTGCAGGTAATCCAATCTATGAACCTAAACCAACACTACTGCTATAAAATAATATTGTTTCTCTCCATAAAGTGAATGGGGAAGATCCTGCATTTGAGGTAGTTCTGTGTATATGAAATAAAAGATATATCAAATAAGAAACTACTAGATTTGCATGCACCAGAGCTGAATTAGGACCAGAGTAAGCTTTATTGTGCATGAAGGCAATTAAATTGTACATTTAGTATATAACAGTGATGTCGAACCTTTTAGAGACCGAGTGCCCAAACTGCAACCCAAAACCCACTTATGCATTGTTGGGTGCCGGGTGGGCGTGGCCCATTGGGTGGGTGTGGCCCATTGGGTGGGCATGGCTGTGGTGGTAACGGCAGACTGGGTGGGACTAAAAAGTTCAATCAATCAAGTCCAACTTTGCGAGATCTTTTTCTTTCCTGTGAGAAGTTGAAATTGACTGATTGAATCTTTTTTTTTTTTTTTTTTGCACACGGCGGCGGAGGCCTAAAGCGAAAAGGTTTTATAAAACCAAGCTGAAGGCCTAGGACTGGGGCGACGGCGCACGTGCCCACAGAGAGGGCTCTGCGTGCCACCTCTGGCACCCGTGCCATAGGTTCGCCACCACTGGTATATAACTACTTGATCCACCCTTGACATCTGATCTCCCAAAATTATTTTTCTAAGCTGTTGTTTGCTTTTCAAAAGAAGCCATGGAACTTGCTTAGAAATGAAAATGCTTTCGAGCTGTCAAAACTACAGCAGGAAGAGAAAGGCAGATCCTCATATTCTCTGGGTTTCCCTTTAGAGACTTTTTATAACAGGGGTCCCCAACCTATGGTCTGTGGCCCGGGACCGGGCCGTGGGCTCTTGGCCAGTGGGCTGAGTAAAGGGCTGGCCGGTGCACGCATGTGTAGGTGCGTATTCCCCCCTCACGCTAGCGCCTGCGACCGTTTGCGCATGCACACGGACGTGAACAGGAATGCTAACATGGGGTGGGTGTTTGCAGCCTGTTTGCACATGTGCCACTAGCCCAGGCAGTTTGCATGGCCAGTTTGCCAATGTGGGAATGGGCCGCTAGACGCCATGGCGTGCATGGCTGTTTGTGCATGCACATGGCACCAGCGCATGCCGCATGCGCAAATGGGGCTGCTAGTGCAGCGCTAGTGTGCGTGGCCCCATGCATACATGTGGCCCCTTCCCTCCAGTTCTCGAGCCCGGAAAGGTTGGAGACCTCTGCTTTATATAGCAATAACATTCTAACTGCGTATCTCTTTAACCCTTAGATAATCCATTAAAATTTAATAAATACCCTATATTTCTTTCCCTCCCAAGATACTGTAGGTAGTACAATTAAAGGCCATATACGATATGATGAGCCTATGAAATATATTCAGTGCTTTGACATTTTTTGCTCTTTCTTCTTCAAGTTTACAAACATTTAATTGTAAACAGTTCTATGGTTGGTGATCATTTATTACTTAGATTGTAGGAGTTTTTCCTGTTTACATATTGTAACTAGCATTACATTATTGCAAAATTATGGCTATATGAATATATCACACATGTAAATAATGTGCATCATTTAGAAATAGAAACAAGTAGTAGGAGGTAGCCATTTAGATATTGAGTCCAATCCTATTGCTTAGTGCAAGAATTCCATCTAATCATCCCCATCTGTCTGAAATGTTAAATGGTTATGACAAAGTCTCCTAAAGTGTAAGATTAAGTGCTAAATAATTGGCTATAGAATGCAAAGCAAACTATTTAATTCACATTTTTTCATTATGAGACAGAGTGTCAATTGATACATATATAAAATGTATATATTTAAGGTATATTATAGATTTTCTTTGGTTCTTATATAATTATAAAATTGTAGAATTTTTATAATTCAACGTACTATTTTTCTTAATTACCTGATATGGTAAATATTTCAATGTCAGTATCAAATTTCTATTTCTATGTTATTTTCCACAAACTTGGATAATTAGCAATTGTCTTTTAATTAGTTGCAACATTTCTTTAATTTTAAACAATATATCATGAGACTTTTTTTTTAAAAAAAATCCCTTCTCTCTAAAATTCCAACCCTATGGAAAAAATGTGATATCATCCACTTATTTACCTTGGCCTTTTCACCAATGACATTTCTCTCCAACTCTGCTATCTTCCTGTTCAAATGATCTACTATTTCCTTCTCCTTGAGCAGTTCAGCTGTTTCAGATTTCTGCTCTGCTTCCAACAGGGCACATTCCATATCCGTCTAAGAACATAAAAAAATTCTCTGCCTCAATCTTCTTCATAAAGTAATTCCAACATACAATATATCTTGAAAGCTTATTTATATGTGATATACATTTGAATACAGAAAACACTGTCCTTAGAAAGTCATAATGTTTTAAATAGATGAACATATCTAAACAAACATAAAATGCTGCAAAATATTGAATGCCTAAATCAAACTTCAACAAGGTTATGACTAGCTCCTTTGGCTTGTAGTTTAAGAACTTCCTTGTGACAAATCATTGCACTAGCACACTGGAGCAAAAGTAAGATTTTCAAGAAAATAAAATTAATGGAAATGTATGTAATTGGGCTGAAATTAGTAGGACTGGATAGAGAGGACGCTTTACCAATAGCACTTAGACTTAGATACTGCTCCATAGTGCTTTAGAACACTCACTAAGGAGTTTACAGAGTCAACATATTGCCCCCAGCATTCTGGGTCCTCACTTTACCACCTTGAGCCAGTGAGTCAATCTTGAGCAGGGGGCTGGACTAGAAGACCTCCAAGGTTCCTTCCAGCTCTATTCTATTCTATTCTATTCTATTCTATTCTATTCTATTCTATTCTATTCTAATCTAGGATCGAACTCCTGGCAGCGAGTAGTGAATTAGCCTCCACTACTGCATTCTAAGCACTGCGTCATCATGGCTCATGCCTTTGGATGCTCTGGGCTTTCAGAAGTACAATTTACTGAAATCATACAGTATCCATAGCAATTGCCATATTGGCTATCATTGCCAGCAGTAGTCAATTCAAATTGGTATCTATCTGTAATGTTCTTATATTTACAAAATGTAAGTACAACGTACTATAATATTCTGCCAAACAAATCTTCAAGAGTACAATTCTTTAAAGATATAGTACAGAATAAATCCCAATATATACGGAAGGATTTAATTCTGAACTAATATGTATAATTTCATTGGCAGTATGAAAAGCAAGAGTGTAGCCCCAAATTATTTATTGATTAAATTCATTAAATTTGTATGTTGCTCATCTCTATACCAAACAACTTTCGGAGGCTTAAATTGAGGCCTAATTTACCAGTATCCAATTTACAGTCTAGATCAGGGGTAGTCAACCTTGGCTCTTTTATGACTCGTGGACTTCAATTCCCAGAATTCCTGAGCCAGCTTAGCTGGCTCAGGAATTCTGGGAGTTGAAGTCCACGAGTCATAAAAGAGCCAAGGTTGACTACTCCCTGGTCTAGATTATAACTGCTAAATCTAATTATCTTAACCTATCTTAGTTTTGTATCTGACATATAATAATATCTAGGGCTAATTCCATGTAGGAAAGTGTTAAAGGAATTAGTCAATATTGTGGGTGAAGTTAACAGATATAATTATTTCTTTGAATATTCACTTTATTTGTGATCATGAAATATTCTTTATGAAAAATGCCATTTTAATTATCTGTATAAGTACGGATTCTATAACAAGAATTTATAGCATATTTAAAGATGAAAATCCATCATTCAGAAATAAACAAAAGAGATCTTATACCTCTCTGGAGGATTCATCCATCTGATCATTTAAGTCTTTGATCTTTTGTTCAAGTTCTTCCAGGTTATTTAGTATTATAATGCGCTGTTCTTCCATTTGATTAAGTTCTGATGTTACTTGTTCATGGCTTATGCATTCTGGTGACTGTAACAAATCAATAATTGCATTTTTTTAAAAGAAGAGTTTTTAAAGGATAAGCATGCAATTATCATTTTTCTTTCTTTTCCTAAAAACAACCAACCTAAAATTAAATTATAATAATAACAACCTAATATGCATGTTAGATAATCTAGTTTGGTTACAGTATGTTTCAGAATATTCATTCACTTTCATATTTTTTTCTATAAACAAAATAAGCATAAACACAAAAGCATGCACAAAGCGTAATAAATGTTAAATCATTTCAAAGCTTGGTACAAAAAGTCTTTAAAATGTAATTCCAGAAATCCTATTTAGAGTGTTTCCTACAATGCTGTGGGTAAAAGGAATCAGGCTTGAAAGTGGGAGGGAATGAGTTCTAGCGCCACTTTAGGCATTTGTACAACCTTGATTACAGTCACATTCTCTCAGGCAATAGCAAACTACTTCCAAAAATCTTGCCAACCCCCCCCCCCTTACAAACCCTGGACTGGCCCAGACAGTCACCAAGACTCAACACTGACTTGAACAGGAAAAAAAAGAAAAAAACAGATAAGGTTTTTTTCCTTATTAAAAATATCTCTTGATCATTTTCTCTAGACATTTTGAAGATAATCTATTTGAACTAGGTGTCAACATATAAAATGAAAAGGCTGCCTCTTTAGTGATACAACTGCAATCTGTGTGATGATGCTCATGATTGATTCCTTCCTGTCATATCAAAGGAAGATATATTTTCTGGAAAGTAGCTTTTGCTGAACAGAAGTGGCATCTGAAAATTACTGCCACAAAGAAGAGGGAGTCAAGCTATTCTCCAAGGCGCCTGAAGGCAGGACAAGAAGCAACGGATGGAAACTGATCAAGGAGAAAAGCAACCTAGAACTAAGGAGAAACTTCCTGACAATTAGAACAATTAACCAATGGAACAACCTGCCTCCAGAAGCTGTGAATGCTCCAACACTGGAAGTTTTTAAGAAGAGACCGGACAGCCATTTGTCCAAAATGGTACAGGGTTTCCTGTCTGAGCAGGGGTTAGACTAGAAGACCTCCAAGGTCCCTTCCAACTACTACTACTACTACTACTACTACTACTACTACTACTACTACTACTACTACTACTACTACTTCTTCTTCTTCTTCTTCTTCTTCTTCTTCTTCTTCTTCATCATCATTATTATATTGATAATGATAGTCAATCACAAACTATACTGAAATCTGTGTGTGCCTCCAGAAAAGAACTTTCTTTCCCTCTCCCACCCACCCTCCAAAAAGTCTTTGGAACAGTCTTAAAAAGAAAAAAAATAAGTATGTCTGGAATTGCATTTGGCAAAATATACTAACAGTTAAAATTTACAGGCGATATCTACTGATCCTTCCACCAGAAAAGTATTCTATTTACCTTTGACATAATGCTTAGATAGGGAGATTCCGTGACATCCTTCAGGAAAGCAGAAGATAAAGGTGAACTCGTCCTGTTGCCATTTAAATGCTTATTCGTTCTGATTCCTCTTGAGGAAAAGAAACCCATAGAATTTTGTCCAAGATCACTGAATTCAGAGAAATCAGAATCTTCAGCTGGAAGCTGCAAATGATCTCTGAATCTTGAGTCTGCTATTATCTGAGAATCTTCAAAGACAGAATCTTCATCAGACAACTGGAGTTTTTCAAGTTCTTTATTAATTTTCTGAACATCAGCTACAGTAGTGATTGTGGCAGGTTCATTGTCAGGCTTGGAATATTCTGCACACAGATTAAGAATGGTCTCTAGCCTCTGACGCTCCTAATATTGAAACAAATAATTAAAAGTAGAATATATACCACAGTTTCACATATTTTTCAGGCATACAGAAACTACCAATGACAACCAAACTTTATTCTAAATTATGAATAATATTTATATTGAATATACAGATTAAAGGAGAATTTCAGTATTCATGGATAATCAGAATCCAATGAATAATCAGAATGGCACCACCAGTGAATATTAGCTAGCACCTCCAAATTCAATCACACGGCCCTAAGAAAGGCAGTTTCAAACCCCCTCCCCATTTATTTTAGAATTTATTACTAAACTCATAAAATCAGAGACTGAATATAGTTTGTGGTTCAAGCGCTAAGAGTCATCGTGAACCGTGAGATGGGCAGCAAATAAATTTGATTAATTGATAGACAGATAAATATTCAATTGTGCAAAATGACAATAAAAGTAATGGCTTTCATTTTCTTCCACATTCTATAAAACTGAAAATATTTCACAACATAAAAAAGAAGTATAAAAGAAAGAACAAAGGTTATCTTATGGCCGCCAAGGAAATAAAAGCCTATCTATTTTAAGTCCGCAATAAACCTTGAGCATTAACTAAAAGGCAAGACTATTCAAGGAAGTAACTAGTTTTACTCTACTATTGATTTTGCTTTGAATTTTATGTGGTTTTTGTCTTCTCTTGCTTTTCTCATATTCCTCTTTTTCCATTGAAGTCTTTTGAACTACATCTCCCCAGCCCACCAGAACAGGAAGGAAAAGGTATGTTGTAGATCCCTCTATTATAGAGGCACACCTTGTAGGGCCAAGGAAACGGCCTTTTCTATGGTGCCCCAATTCTTTGGACTATCATTCTCCCAGAGACTGAATTACTTAACAAAGTTACTTAACAAAGTAAAACCTTGTTACTTTTCTAGAAGACCTTGAATACGTGTTTTTGTCAGCAGATCTGAGGACCCTTCAAGTGGCTGGGTGAGTGCGGAAGGGGAGTTTATGGTTTTTTTACCTGTTATATTTTAATGTTGTAAATCACCCAGAGCCAACGTTGTGAACTGGGTGGCCTATAAATTTGTTTAAAATAAATAAATATTTATAGCTTTAGCTTCATTGCTTTAATATGGGAATTTCTCATTAGATAATACTCTCTTAGACAGTTACACCTTTATATTTCAGGTCTGCAACAAATTTTGTTCTATATATCTAAAGGTGGCTACCTACTAATAAAGAACCCTTCAAAGATTATGTCTTTCATAAGTCTTCTGCATGTAAGACAGTTTTTAAAGAAAAAGTATAATTTTATTTTTCTTTTAAAAAATCAATATCCTTATACTCTATCCCCTTGGAATTTCTTCTTATGTTTCCATAATTGGTCTGAAAGCAAGTGAAAGGATGGTAAAAAATTATATTAGCATAAAAAAGCATAAACAGAAAATTGTATGAATAATTTCACTTTAGTAACATCTAACTGGGTTGCTGAATCACACTTATTGAGAAAGTCATTTTACAACATCACAATCTTACAAAATCTATTGCTAACTCAAGAGCTTTCTATCTTTAAGTGTAATATGTCACAATTTTAAGAGAATGTATTTTCAATCTGCGAGCTAAGGTACCATAGAAATCTACTCCGCATTAAAAAGCAGTAACAACCAACACATATACTGAGAAGCTTCATCTCAAGATACATATTCTTCATAGTACAGGTAATCCTCGACTTACAACAGTCCATTTAGTGACCATTTGAAGTTACGTCACTGAAAAAAGTGACTTATGACCGTTTTCACACTTATGACCATTGCAGCATCTCCATGGTCATGTGATCAAAATTCAAATGCTTAACAATTGGTTCATATTTGTGACAGTTGCAGTATCCCGAGATCATGTGATCGCCTTTTGCGACCTTCTGACGAGCAAAGTCGATGGGGAAACCAGATTCACTTAACAACTGTGTTACTAATTTAACAACTGCAGTGATTCAGTTAACAAATGTGACAAGAAAAGTTGTAAAATGGGGCAAAACTGATTTAACAAATTTCTCATTTATTGTGGTCATAAGTTGAGCACTACCTGTATTTCAAAGAGATGCTCATTTCCCAAGATAACCCAAAACAATGAATTCAAATTCCTCTTTTCCTTAAAAGCAAAGATAAGAGAAAGCAAAGATAAAGACATTAGATGTAATCAAAGTCTTTGCCTAATTACTTAGAAAAGCTTGTTGAGTTAAAAGGATATAATCCTAAATAAATGCACATAATAAGTACTGAAGTCTGCTTAACCCTTTGTTTTAGCAGGAATTGGAGGAGGGTGTCAAGTTGAATAATCAAATGTCTGCATATCTGTGAAATTAATGCAGAAACTTCTTTATTAAAAGAAAAAAATAATCTCTTAACTATTCAACTCAGTTGATTTTTAAATCTGCCTAGCCTATGTATACAGAAAAACTCAAATGTGGTATTAAAAATTAAGTTATATTTTTAAATTATCCCTTAATTTATATTCCCTTCCTCCCTCTTTTCAAACAAAATACTAAATTAGAAAGACAAAATGACAATGAAATCCTTGCACCTTAAAACTCCTTTCTTCCCTCCAAGCATTTTCACCATAAGCCTTCAGCTCTCTCTTCTTTTGCTTAAACAGTGTTTGTTCTCTTCCTCTTAAAGCTGAATCCTTTGAGTACCCAACCCATTTCTGAAAGCTTCGTCTGACTGTTGGCCAGGAACACCAACATTCAGCCATTATTTGACTTTAATGCTACCTTCACAGCAGTTATTAAGAACTGAAATAAACAATGCTTGTTCACTGAGCCCACCCCCACATATAGTGACAGGATATGTTCGTTTTGGTATCTTTTTCCTCACTCAACCTTCAGAATGCAGGATGTATCAAATAGTAGCCCACACACACGTATTTTCCTCTGCCCAGTTCCAAATGAATGCAGCCGAGGTGTACTTTGACAACGATATGTACCAAACTCTTACTTTTGGACTGAATGCTATCTTGGCACTATACAGATTTTTATTCTTTGCTAAAAAGTATCTACCATAACCACCAGTTAAAAACACAAATTGGTAAAAAGGAAGTTTCTCTCTCTCTTGCACTTGTACACACACACACGCACCCACCCACCCCAAAACAGCTGAAAATAGTAAGAAATGACAAATTCTTGCTGCTTACCCCGTTTTTATAAAAATGCTTCTCCTTTTAAGCAAGAAATATACTTCCCTTGGTTTTAATCACTACAACAGTGGTAATTGGGAAACAGGTTACATTACATCATTTCTATTTCAAAGTGCACAACATGATATCAGAGAACTTATGTGCAGGAAATTCTTTGGGCTGCTATTTTGTGGTATCTATTTTCATCACAGGCCTCCAGCTATTCCTTATTTCACTGTACTTTCATTCTACAAATTTATAGTAAACTGTGTTTTTCAAGCCAATTCAAATATGTATACAGTATGTAAATACATAGCCAAAATTCATCTTTATGTAGAATATTGTATTTTAAATTATAGATAGCTGATCTGAGTGATTGGTCACCAAATTAGTCTCTTGTTTTCAATGGAAATGGTAGGAAAATAACTTTCAAATTATAGAGTCAAATATGAGAGATGTACTCCAACAGAATTTTAAGGTCTTTTTCTTTTTTTATTAATAGAAACATAAAATATTGGAAGGGGCCTTGGATCATCTAGTTCACGGGTCAGCAACCCGCAACTCTGGAGCCGCATGCGGCTCTTTCAGCCTTCTCCTGCGGCTCCAGTCCTCCTCCACCTTTTGCAGAGAGACAGCGAAGGGAGCCCGGCTGAGTGGCTTTGGGAGTCTTCCAAGGGGGGCTGGCTGTGCCGCTCACTGGTCAGAGCTGGAGGGTTGACCCCCGCCCCGCCGAGGGGGTCCACAGAGCCCAGCCATGTCCTGGGATGGAGCTCCCAACTCAACCAGGGAGAGAGCGAGAAAAGAGTTTTGGGTTCTGCTTCCTCCCCCCCAGCAGGGAATTTGGATTGTGGCAGATATGAACTGGCCTCAGGGGAGTGATGGACGCCAAGAGAGGTAACCCTCCCAAGTTATCCCAGAAAATAGAGATGGGGGGAGAGGAAAGAGAGAGATTTTGATTTTTTTTAATTAAGAGATGAGGTATGGGGATAATTATGCTGTATTTAAAGATGGTAGATAAGCTACTAAAATTGTTTTCACCTGTTGGGATGAAGGAGAAAGGTTTTTTTCCCTCTTTCTCCTGCATAAAAAATTGTTTTCTTTGTAGAAGTTCATTGATTTCATAAATGCAACACACTATAGTATTTTTATACATAGCATAAAGGCAAAAAAGGATATATGCAGTGTTATCTTCATTTTAGATGTCAAAAGGGTTTTGTGGCTCCCAGTGTTTTCTTTTCTGTGAGAAATGGGTCCAAGTGGCTCTTTGAGTGTTTAATGTTGCCGACCCCTGATCTAGTTCAATCATCTTTCAATGAAATCCACTCCTACAACCTTCTGCTAAATGATCATCCTCTCTATTTAAATAACTCCATGAAAAAGGGTTCACCGTCTCCCAAGATAATTTTTCATTGTTAAATAACTTTTACTGATGATTTTTCCCAATGTTCAAACAAAGCCTATTTTATGCATTATTCACATTATTAATAAATTATTTTTCTCTTTTTCTTTTTTTGTCTTATGGAACAAATGTTAATAATTCTGCAGTTTCTTATACTGAAAGGAGATATCATCTCCTCAGAGTCTTATTTGCTAGCCAAAGTAAACTACAAACCTGCTGTCATTATTCTATTATTATTATTATTACATGCCACTTACCATCCTGACTGCTGTCCTCTGACATGATCCAGTCTGATAAAATCATTATTCCTAAAGTGTGTTGTCCAGAAGTGGACACAGTAATGCAGGTGCAGTGTGGATTATTACAATAATGTAATTCACAATAATGTAATTCACAATAAAATTACATGGCTGTTATCACCTGGTAGCTAATGTCCTACCTAAACCTATCCAGATAACTGACTTCAACCTTTGATTATATACGAACAAATATCATTGGTTTATTTGCTTTTAAGGTTCTAGGCAGTTAAAAAAACTAGGTAATAATCATACATCCATAAGCTCTGCATACATATACAGTTAAAGCCATTGTGCAATAACATTTTGTTAAAAATTGTTTAATAGTCACCATTCATGAGCCATGTTGGTGCAGTGGTTAGAATGCAGTACTGCAGGCTACTTTTGCTGATTGCCAGTGCCAGCAGTTGGGCAGTTCGAGTCTCACCTGGTCAAGGTTGACTCACCTGATCAAGGTTGACTTCCGAGGTCAGTAAGTAAGGACCCAGATTATTGGGGGCAATATGCTAACTGTGAAACTGCTTAGAGAGGGCTGTAAAGTACTGTGAAGCGGTATATAAGTATAAGTGCTATTGCTAAGTGCTATTCTTACTGAGAAATATACAAAAGAGCATCATATTTCTATGTAATAAATACATAACTTTACTAATGAAAAGAAATTGGTTTTTTCCTTTTAAAAGAAGCATCCGAAAGAATATGGAATTAATATGTATAGATACATACCCCCCCACATATATATACATACACGTGTCCAGAGAATATTAAAGGATTGCTGGACTAGAATGTAAGTATATTGACCCATCTGCAGTTTATTCATTGCTGTGATATGAAACATCTGGAACCAAATTATGTGACTATATAAATCAATTATTTTTAATTTAAGACTGCCATCTAGAGGTAAAAGTGTGAATTTCTTTAAAAAACTGAAAATCTCAGCTTAGGCACTAGAGCAGGGGTAGGCAACCTTGGCTGTTTTATGACTCGTGGACTTCAACTCCCAGAATTCCTGAGCCAGCCTGGCTCAGGAACTCTGGGAATTGAAGTCCACGAGTCATAAAACAGCCAAGGTTGCCTATCTCTGCACTAGAGGCAAAGTTATCAAACTCTCTTGTTATTGTCCCCTCTCTTTTCTCCAGTAACCAAAAGTAACTGCTTTTTTTGCAGAAGCACTTGTTTAATTTCAACCCTTCAGCAGCAAATGTGAAAACCATATCTGAAATGCATTTCCTACTAAGTGGTTATCCGGTAACAAATTGAAAGAATGTTTTTGTTTTACAGAAAAATATATTGTTTGTTCACAGTTTCTAAGTATAGATACTGACTCACCTTTGACATATAACTAGGTATTTACCTGCCTTGCTAGAAATGGCCTTTGTAGTTTAGTTCAGAATAAACAGAACAAGAAAAATAACTCAAGTGTTTGCTTTCATATAAATATTCTTTCTTTCTTTTTCATTCTCAGCCTGACAAAATTTGATTCAGAATTTTTACATATTTCAAACATTTAAAATATGTACGGTATTTTATATTGCCTGCCTCCAGGGTATTGAAAGTTGAGACAGTTCTAGGATTACCAGATCTAAATGGTAAAAATCTGGGGAAACATTAAATGTCAGATGCAGAAAACTCTTAAATTCTTATTCTTTCCAGTGGTCTGGATTTTTAGAGCATATGATAGCCCCAGTCTCTGTCTGTCTATTTGTTTCAAATGCATCTTATAAAGTCAGATCACAGTGAGTTTAATGAGGTATATTCCTAGACAAATCTTAATATCTTTCTTATCTCTCAGGTTTTTTTAAAGTGCTCATTTTTTTCTCTAAAAATAAATTCTTTCCATTCAACTGTTTGCCATTGTTAATTTTAAATTTAGAATTTTAAAATCAGAATTCTGAATATAGAACGTATATTCTTTTTCAAAGGAATAAAATGTCAAATTCACTTCATTTCAATGGAATTTGGGTTTCCCTTTGTTCTGATTAACCCTCTCCAAGTCCAGCTGAATCAAAAAGTGATTGTAGCAGTGCAACCAAAAGTTTTAACTAAATCACAACCTCAAGAAGCTTCTCAAAAGGAGAACTGAACTAGAACTACAAGTGAGTTGACCTTCAAAACATTTATCAAATGAATGCATTATTCTACTTGTGAATGCCTCCACAATGTTTGAATGTATATTCCAATCTAGGATCTTTCACAACAATAATCCTTACCAGGATGCTAAAACAGAAAACCAATTAAGTGAAGGGAAATTCCTGTATACATAAACATGCGCTCACTTTAACTTTTTAATATGTTTCAAAGCAAGTGAACTTACATCCTGTTCAGAAAAACAAAACTGTGCAAAGGAAACAGCTGTCAAATAAATTTTGGGGAAAAAACCCTTTATCCTGTCTCTAAACAGAAAATGATTTCGTTCAGCCTTTATAAAGGTATAATTGAAGAAATTTTCAAAATAATTCATTATATTTTTTTCTCATTAATTTTTACACCAATATCAAGAGCTTTCACAATGTAGGAATATTTCTGATTACTTTTAGGATTTTAGGACATCTTTCGCAGAAGCTATATTTTGCTTCTGAAGCATATTTCCCTGCTTTTCCTATTTTTCAAGTATTTATTTGTATCCCACCTTTATTATTTTTATAAATAACTCGAGGGAACAAATATATCCAACGCAACTTCACCTATTTTTCCCATAACAACAATCCTGTGAGGTAGGTTAGTGAGTATCACATTAATTGTTGCACAGCAGCAAATGGTTATATGCAATTCAAAAGACATGCATTTTTCCATTTTCATCAATGGACATCAAGCCTTGGAACCCGAACTGTAAATTAAAATAAAAATATTTTATGATAATAAAACAGAATCTCATATAATTGCCATATATT
Source organism: Protobothrops mucrosquamatus (assembly GCF_001527695.2). Taxonomy (NCBI): domain Eukaryota; kingdom Metazoa; phylum Chordata; class Lepidosauria; order Squamata; family Viperidae; genus Protobothrops; species Protobothrops mucrosquamatus. Next base: position 69,929 of record NW_015387534.1, on the reverse strand, counting down.
TCAACAATCTTGCTTAAGAAATCATGCAAAAATATCAAAATTTTATGCAATTTCATAAGATGTTAAGACACATTTTTGGAGGGAATTCAATTTTTAAAACTATTTTTAATTTAAAGACTGTTCTAAATTGTATCACTCAATCCCCAGTATACTATATGACCAAAACATATGATCTTTATCCTAAAAAGACTATCTGTCACTGTTTTAGGCAACCTGTCAAGCATAAAATAAAAATGTAATGAAAGAACAGCAGATTCTTAATTTACTGTTATTAAAAATAAATAAATTGTTATTATATAGTGTAAAATAAGTCCTTCTGTCACTTCTACACCCCTTCTTTGAGGGCACATAAAGTAACATAAAGAAGGTATACCATTGATTCTACCATCTTAGGAAACAAAATATCTTGGGTTTATACTGCTTCCCAGGCTACATAGAATAGATCAGCCTCTACTGACTTAAATGAGAATTGCAAAATTAAAACCATTTTCAGTACTCTTTAATGACTAATTTTTTACAATAGTTAGGTAGGGTAAAGTTCTTGGATACAAAAATCCAGACAATTACTAGGTGGAGGCAGTAAATACTGTATAGAATATTCTCCCTCTCTCTATCAAAAGCAATACAGAGTGATATTTGGCGGCCCAGAACTTGCAGACCCTAAAATTAGGGTGTAGCTATGAGACAATTCTATATCAGTTTTATACCCATCTATGGTTTTCACCTCTGCCCATCCTTAAGGTGTCCATAGTAGTTTCATCATAAAGGTTTTTCTAATTCAAGCACATACAAAAAACAAAGTTATTTTTAAAAAGGAAAACTGTAAAACTGTACATACATTAAGCGGGGGGGGGGGGGAGACTGGAACCTAGGAATTAAGAATTTTTCCCCATACTGTACCTGTGCCCTTATCTGGACTATCTCAATTCATTTTTTTAAACATTAAATGCAGACATTCTGTAGACAGACACTTATTGTATCAGCTTTATCAGACCTAGAAGTTTTGGAATTTATAGTTCCAAGCTAACTGCAGCAGAAGACTGAACTAGATTGTGCCTATGATTAATAGTGTGGTTTTCTTTCTCCAATCTTCTCTTTCCTTTCTTCTGACACTAATTAGTTATTCTTCAATGCAATGTGCACTTTATCTGTTTAATTAGATGAGTTTGAAAGGACAATTTCCTCAGAACAAATAAACTGCTACTATATTTGGCACATGTACTCAACTTTTGTTTAGCTGACTGCCATTTTTTCCCACAAACAAAAGACAATGGGAACAATTCCAAGTGAAGAAGTTCTTGTCTGCAAGGGTCACTCAATTAAGTGGAAATAAGTGAAGATGAATGTATTTGGGGAATTATTTACATATTACACCCATAAAATGAAATGTATAGTGAATTTCCATTTATCAAAATTTAATTTCTAAGATATATGTTCATTTCTGATGTATTCTTGACAATTATGCTTTCCTACCCTAAAATGTTTCACAGAGTTGAAAAAAAATCACAGATGACTTAAGGTTTTTCTCTAAGATATAGGAACTATTCAATGTGCTTAAATTAATATAGTTTTTTTTAAATAATGAGTATCACGTCATCTTAAAACATAAAAAAATAAAAATTCTTATATTTAAGAATATTAAGTATATTAATATTAGATAATTTAAAAGCAAGCTGATGACAATAATAATGGCACAGAAAGTAAGTACATGCAGTTACAAACTGCCTAAGTTTAATATATACCAATTTTGATTGATCCAAAACAGAAATATTCTGTTGAAATAATGCCTGACTATAATTTATAGAACTGGGAAACATGTTTTACATATCCTACCACTGCAAAACAACAGTGTCATCAACATTTTTTTTTCTGAAATACTGGGTCCCTGCAGGATATAATTTGCGGCTCGTAACTACCTGATCATTTTTTCAGAACACACAAGTCGAAGCACCATCAAGTTCTTTCAAGTTCCTACCCCATATAGATGGCTTCCTTGCACTGCTTAGATTTTTAAAACAGGACGTGATTTGACCAATTTTTGTGCCTTGGTAAACACTGGTGCACATGAAAAATCAAACACCTGAATTGTAAACTAAAACAGTTGCATATATACGTAATAAGTAACTTTAAGGGTAATATTTGATATGGTAATAGCAAACACTGTTAGAAATTAACTGGGAAAAAATATATTACCAGTCTCTCCATTTCCTGTTCTTTCAGCCTTTCTTCTCTTTGCCTCCTATGGTAGTCCATTAGGTCTTCTCTTCCAGAAACAGAACTAATGCTGCTCTTTCTCTCTCGAATGGAAGGAGTCTGCCTATGGCTTTCCAAATCTGTTTCATCAAACTCCATGGAGCCATTGGAAATCCTCCTTCTTGCAGGAAACCCTCTCTCAGCATCAAAGGGAATAAATGAATTACTAGGGCTTGTTCCTGACAATCCAACTTTATCGAAGTCATCAGATGCACATGAGGAAGTGGATGCCAGAAGCATTTTCCTAGCTACCCGGGGGCTTGCAGGAACACTGAGAGTTGAATTTACATAGGAATTCACTTCAGGTGCAAAATTTGAGTATGGCAATATTCCTGAAGTGCAAGAAGAAAAATGAAGGTAATTGTCAGGATCCAGTATATTCTGAGGTAGAAAGTCTTTTTCAATAGTCTTCTTTCTTTTGGAATTCCCAAAAGAGTTTCTCGGTGGTAAACTCAGTGGTGTGAGTTGGCTTTCTGCTGATTTATGAAGCCTGGGCAATGACCGACTATAAACTCCCATGTGGCTCAATGAACCACCCGGATGTTTTCTGGTTTTGGGCCCCAGAGCTTCCATTGCTGAATCCTTTTGTTTAGCTGACCTAGCCTGAACGGACATAATGTCATGTATATTCATTTTCCTGCTTTGTTTTGGACTAGAGGGCATACTGGCAGCTCCAGAGCTGCCGAATGGTGAAATAACGATATCATTTCCTGAATTCCCATTCCACATTGTAAGAAGAGATCCAGAGTTTTTCCACCCATCCGGTGCTCCTGGGAAATAGACACTATCATGAGATTTATTCTTCTGACTGAACTTTGAATAGGGAAATCTACTCAGAGGTCCAAACTGTTTTTCATTTTCCCTGGTAGCATAAATATCAAAGTCTTTCTTTCCAAGGCTGCACCCACTTAACGATGAGAATGTGCCTGAAATGGGGCCCATATGCTTTTGAGAAGCATTTTTGTCCGAAAGATAAGAGTTCTCACAAGCCAAAGGTTTGATTCCCTGAATTTTGGAAACAGATGGCATACTTTTAACACTGGATGCAGGACTCAGTTTAGGTGCCAGAGGCTGGGAGAGAGTTAAATAAGAACCAGAATAGTCTTCACTTGTTTTTAATTTCAGACTGGATGAGTATTTTTTTTGGCTGAGTTTGTCCATTATATGCTGAAGATCAGTTTCAAGAGAATTCATAACTACCTCTTTTCCCAAATTGGTATTTTGTAATTCCACCTGGTTTTGCATATGGCCATATTCTTCCAACATCTTGTTGGAATCTGTAAAAAGAAAAAAGAAAGAGAAGAACGGGAAAGAGTTTTAACAAGTGAATTATTCTTTTTTCCTAGCTTGCAGTACTTTTAAATTCATACTCCATGGAACTTGAATTCAACAACAAACTTGTAGAAGTGATCATAAGGATGAGTAATTTTAGAAACTATTTTCAAATCACTTGATTAAAAAACAACAACAACCCACATTCTTTTCAACAACAACCCACATTCTTGTTATACGAAACCTGAGAAATAGGAATTCAACACTGTGGATGTTAACACTGACAAATAATTTTACACTCCAATTTATAAGGGGATGTAACTGAAGGGAGAGGGGGAGACGTCTCAGTGTGCTATGTCATTTTTTATGCAACTAGAAGGAGAGAATTCCTCAATAGACTGAGTATACGTAGTCCTCAACTTATGACTACAATTGAGCCCAACATTTCTATGGTTCAGTGAGACATTTGTTAAGTGAGTTTGCCCAGTTTTATGACCTTTCTTGCAATAGTTGTTTAAGAGAATCACTGTAGTTGATAAGTTAATAACCCAGATGTTAAGTGAATCTGGCTTCCCCATTGACTTTGCTTGTCAGAAGGATGCAAAAGGTGATCACATGACCTTGGGATACAGTAACCACCATAAATATGAACCAGTTGCCAAGCGTCTGAATTTTAATCACATGATCATGGGGATGCTGCAGTGGTCGTAATTGTGAAAAATTGCCCTAAGTCACTTTTTTCAATGCCACTGTAACTTTGAACGTTCACTAAACGAGGACTACCTGTATTGCTTTCCAATCTTTCTCCCTGTTCCAAATATCTCTGGATTCATTGGGAAACTTAGCTAGCAAGTAGAAACAATACATTACATGAAAAGGGGTTTTATTATTACAAAGGGGCATTATTCAACTGGATCATTCTCATCATAGTTACCAGATTGATAAACATTATTTCTAACACATGGTCCAGCATAAATTCTTTATTGAGGATGTCAGAAGCTGATTTAAGAAAAATAATAAAATTTAATAGTTCTCTGATGACCAACACCCCAGACAACAGGGTTATTATAAGATCCCCTAGGCCCATTTCCTTTAATCCCCACCACCAATTAAAATCAGTAAAACTCAACTGAGAACTTCTTAGGATCTGAATGAAATCTATGACAGCATCCATAAAAATAAAGGTGTAAATTTTTTTGCAATCTTATACAAGAGTTTTTAGAAGTATTTCCCACTGGGTCCAACTAGTTAATTCTTATGTAAGTGAACTGAGGACTATAGTCTTAAGGTTTATTGCATGGTCAATTCACAATATCAAAACTCTGTTTTTACTATTGCAATCAAGTTATCAGATATCAATAACTTCCACTATAGAAATAATTTAATCAAGCTAGAAGAGTCAGGTTGTAATTTCAGGTTGAAATATGTTAGCCTTTAAATCCTGTCTTTACTTTTGATCATTTTTATCTTTTGGAGAAGACCTACAATATTGGAGAGAGTCTCCCCACTTTGCAGGTCTTTAACAAAAACCACAGCATTATTTCCCTTAATTGCATTTCAAATTATCAGTGATATTTTAAAAAAAAGAATATATGCAACAGGGAGGAAACAAAGCATGGAAAATATTGTGCATTAGCAAGAACTTTGCAGTACTCCACCCAGCACATACAAGAATAATTTGATTAAAGTGCTAACACATACAACACTCTAAATTGCTCATTATTGTTCCTTTATTCATTCCAAACTTAAATTAAGCTGTTGAAAGCAGATTTTGAGCATCTGCAAATCTGGTTCTGATTAAATATATGGAATCTTAAAGAGGTTTAGAGGAGGAAGCAATAATCCTGCTCACTATTGTCTATTTTGATTAGCAGCAGCTCTCTAAATCATCTGGGAAATTCCAGAGATTGAAACATTTGCATGTGTTTCAAATGTAATTCCAAGAGTTATTTTCAGTATTTTGTATTTGTATGCAATGCTTTAGTCTACTGACCAATGGAAATAAAGGAATAGGGAAAAAATATTTATTTATACCATTTGTATACCGATGAATCAATAGTAGTTTACAGCAGTCCAATAAAAATATGCAGCTATCCTTAATAAGTAAAAAAAAATCCATAGTACATCATCATAACCAAAACACAAGAGAAAAATGGAAGATAACAACTGGCTCAGTAACATAGCAAGCATAGAAGCAAAATATGAATACTGCTAATTTTACTCAGCCACATTATTTTTAAAAATGATGTTGTCTTATTTATGATATTCTTGCTAAATATGATTTCTGTTATGGCTTAATTAGCACTTCCAGGTTAATACAAACAGCTTGTTTTGGAAAAAAGATCCTTCCAAGCTGTAGGTCAACTAGAGTTGAAATTGATTAACTTTCACTGCACAGTAGCTATTTCATATGTTAGTAAACAAGTACTTGCTAATTAAAGTTATACTGAAACAATATATTTGCTAGTTTCTTAAACAGGCAGAAAACTAGAGATTCAACATTACTTAGGAGGATAGGAAGTCAAAGCTTATCTTGTTTAGAATACATACAAACAATGACTCCTGTAGCTATACCAATCCTGAACATTTTACCTATGAATAAGTTATTTTGATCATTAATGATGAGATAGCATGCAAAGCCTAGTCTAACTTGGACTGCATCATAATTAGCCAATAGTTTTAGGTCATTAAATGCTAAAGAAGGATTACCATAAGTAATGAATTACATACCTGTTCCAAGACTGTGGTAAGCAAGATTATTTCTATTTGACATCATGTTGCTATTCGCCAAAAGAGGGATTATTACAGCCAAATTAGATGAAAACAAATAAATTCTGGAACCTGTAAACAACCCAAGAACAGTAAGCTGCTAATAAATCTTTAAAAACTAAGTACAGATTAAAATATTACAGTTTGCTTTCTAAACTAAAAAGTTCTACAGTTCATGTACAATATGTTTATAATCCAAAAGTAGTTAAAAGGTGGGGAGAACCCAAAGCAAACAAATGAAACAAACAGTAAATGAGACTGGAAATAGCCAACAATTTAAGCAGGGAACATGAGGAAGACAGGAGAGATGCATAACAGAATAAATATACTTTCAGTGTTCTTGCAGCATAGTAGTGAAATCTAAAATTTAAAATGTTATCTATTTGTGAATATGCAATCATCTCAATTTAATAAATGTCAAATCTGCTTGGCTATTTCTTTGCATTTTCTCTTGGTTCTGTTTATTAACAGACAGCTCTTCCTTCAATAAACAACAGGGGATTACAGAACCCTTCAAATTTGATGGACTCTAGTTATAATGGAATACAATTTAGATGGGGGGGGGGGGCAACAGGATTCAGCTGAAGAATTCAAGGGGCTGCAGGACCTGAGATTTATCATTCTTAGTTCTGGATGGGATTGCACTATCCCCGAAAGACCCAGTGCAAAATCTGGGGCTTCTCCTAGATTCGCAATCCCTGCTCAAAGAGTAGGTGGTAGTCATGTCTAGGAGAGCCTTTGTGCAACTTCATGTTGTAAGCCAGCTGTGCCCTTTCCTGGATGATGAGGCCCTGCATGCAGTGTCATGCCCCAGTCATCTCCCAACTGGATTACTGCAACATGCATACATGGGGCTATCCTTGAAGAGTGTTCGAAAGCTACAATTGGTACAGAATGTAGTGGCCAGTGTGCACTATTTTGGAAGCCCTTGGGTGGCACATGTGACACTACCATTATGCAAGTTGCACTGGTTGTCAGTTTGCTTCTAGGTCTAATTCAAGATGTTGGTCATTACTTTTAAAGCTCTCTGTGGCATGAGTCCAGGGACTCTGAGGAACTGTCTCACCCCAATGGGATTAACCCATCTTACTCTTTCCAGTGTAAAAGGCCTACTTCAGATCCTGTCAGCCAAAGAATTTTGACTGGCAGGATCCAGGAGAAGAGCCTTTTCTGCTGTGGCTCCCACCCTCTGGAATATTCTGCCATTAGAGGTGAAGTTCACCTTCACGTTCCTGGCCTTCTGGAAGAGCTGTGGCTGTGCTGTTTGGCCTGAAGCCCCAAACAGGAATCTGTTACATTGGGGTTGGCTGATGAGCTAAAGAAGATTCTCAACCCCAGAATGCCCACCATCGTGGTTTTTAACTTTTAACTTCTGTATTCAATTTTTCTAATTTTTATTGTTTTTAGCACTTTTTTAACTTTTTATATTATTAAAAGCGGCCCAAAGTTGCAGTATCAGATGCATGATATGCATACATACACACACACACACACAGCAAACCTGTTGCATCTGCAACAACAAACATGTTCAATGACTCTGAAAAAAATGCCTACTGAATCATTTGAAAGGACCACAGTGAAGATCACAGGAACACATTATTAACATGTGGTTGTAACCTTATATTCATTTAATTAGGACCAAAGCCAAATGAATTCTGTGTGGCCTCCTTAAGAGAAGACCTGCACACGTCTACACTCCCATCTTTTTCATGTTATTATGCAGTGTTGAAGTGTGCTCTCACCAAAGATTATTAAATGACTCCCCTTTTTGCCTGCTGCATTGAAAATGTATGTCATAGATGAGTGATCTAAAACAGAGAAAAATAATTGAAAGTATAACAAATGCTAAAAGGTCTATTCATGTTCCGTCTTAAATAGGTTCATGAGTTCATACAGCAGTTAGTCTAAACCTATTTATGATCCTACATATTAGTAGAATATTTAGTATTCTTCCTACCCTATGCATTTCTATGAAGGCAGGTTTGAATAACATTATAGAAATACATCAAAAATAAGTCCCTTTGAGATCAGTAGGACTTACTGCAAAGTAGGACTTACTACCTGTCTGCCTGCCTGCCTGTCTATCTACGCTAAAACTATGTTTATCTGTTTGTCCCCTTAAGTTATCCCAAATGGTGCATTAAACCAGTTTTTGAATCCAGGCTGCTAAATTAAATAATGCACAAAAAATACGGGCTTCATTTCTCCTATGGAACTGAAATTTCCATGATGTTCAAACCAGTTTAATTCACAAAGTTATGGCCATTGCAGCATTTCTTGATCACATCAATATGATTTTTTCTATTTTTCCATAAGCAAAGTGAATAGGGAAGCTGTTAGGAAATTGGAGACCACTCTTGCTCCCACTGGTTGATTTAAAAGTTAATGTTCATTCTGGTCATTTCAGACTGCACTACATACCTTTGTCTCAAAGGATAACTCAGTGAGTCACAGGATTTTCTAATCACCAGTAATTCTTTACAGTCCATTAGCTCTTAAACATATATTTAGCAAAGCAAGTTATGGACACATATTAATTATAGATACTCCTCGACTTAGGAGAATTGACACCAAAATTTCTTTTGCTAAGCAAGACATATGTTGTGAGTTTTGTCCCATTTTACAACATTTCTTGCCACAGTTAAGTGAATCACTGCAGCTGTTAATAATACAATTGTTAAGTGAATCCGGTTTTCCTATGGACTTTGTTTGTCAAAAGGTTCAAAAGGTGATCACAGGACAGTGCAACTGTCATAATTATATGCTAGTTGCCAGGCGTCTGAATTTTGACTACATGACCAAATGGAAGCTGCAATGGTTGTGTGAAAAACAGCCATAAGTCACTTTTTCAGTGCTGCTGTAACTTTCCAGTTTCATTGTCATCTGAAAGGCTGATAAGAATGAAAGACACAAATGTACTATAAAAACGAAAAAGATACTGATGGCAGGAAAACAGGCTGATTTCTAGTGGCAAATGTCTGGTCCTTGAAATGTGTGAAACTCTGAGAGCATTTTAAATATGTTGCTGAAATATCTGTAACATTTATTTCCTTTATCAGTAGGGCAAATTATATGTAAAACAGACTACCAGTGCCTCAGGCACAGGCCACAGAACAAGATGTGCTTTCCAAGCAATCTTGGGTCAATTTGCTATCATCTTCTAAAGGCCAGGCTCAAGAGAAGTTTTTCCTTGTTCAGAATATTTAAGTCCATCTACCTCTTCCCACCCACTTTTTGAAGGAAGAGTTGCTAAAGTTTTGATTTTAGAAACCTTGAAGAACTTATTCCAAGAAATACACCCTCTGAACCTCCTATTTAGATGTGTCAAAATGGGGACAAGAATCAAGCTGACATCAAAACTCTGTAACTTGCTTTCCATGGCAGTTAACATAGTTCTGCAAGGCAGTTAATTATTGCGTGTGTATTCAAAGCTCTGCTCAGTACATGTGGCCAGCATTACCAAATCAGTCACCTATAAAACACTGGGAGACTGGAACAATTGTTAGGGGAATCTAACAGTGACCTAATAACAGCTTTCATATATAACTGCTATTCTGTCCACTACTTTGCAAAGTACAGAATGCTCTACCATTATTTTTACACATATAGTTGTTTAGATGTTACTAAAACAACTGTGGATAACATCAGTAGTAACAGTATTTGAAATGTCTCACACTTCTTTCTGCACTTCTGTACTTCTTCCACAGGAAAATGCAAGTTATGTCAACATCTCTCCTACACAAGTTCCCATTTATAAAATAACAATAGCATAGAAAACCCATAGCATAAAAAAAAACAGTTCTTATGAATTCATTTAGGGAAATCACCCTGCAGTTTTAGACAGAGGTAAGATTTAAAGATCTGCCTCCCAACTCTTAGAATTTATCTATTAGATCAGATGCAGAGCCCATTTTTATCCCACGTACTTAATTTCACCTACAGCACCTTAAAGAATAACAGATTTATTACTTTGTAAAGATTTATAATGTAACTGGAATCATCCTGGCAGGCATGCTTTAAACAAATGACATGTTGGATCCAGAAGAAACATAGGCAGCCTTCTTTAAGGCTCCATGGGATAAGGAAGTCAGCATGGCAAGACTACATTAGGCCAATGGACCAAAAGTTTCCAATTATTAAAGCACCACAAAGATGTGAACGGTCTTTCTGTTCCTCCAAATTATCCTTCTCCCACTGTGCCAAAGAACGGCTTGGCAAAGTTGAGAAACTATGATGGACTTGCAGAAGGATATCACTGGAGAAAGTCAAAAAGCTTCCTTTCAACCTCATTAACTTCAGCCCTTCTAAAAGAGCACCAAAACCCATTGTGGCTTACAATGGGCTGAGTCTGAAACTGCTATCCTTTTAGCTCTTAGGCAATAGAAAGATGTGCCTCTATCTCAGTGGTTCTCAACCTGTGGGTCGGGACCCCATTTGGGGTCGATCGACCATTTCATGGGGGTCGCCAAGCAAGGCTGTCCGCCATTTTTTTGTCCACCATTTTTTTCCCCTTTTCCGGCGGGTGCCTTACCTCCCTTGAGCTGGGCCAGCTGGTGGTCAGCCTGCTCCGTCTCTGCCGCTTGCCAGCTACGCCTCGGCCGGCGCAGGGGGCGGAACCACGCATGCGCGGCGCTCCTGGGCAGGGAAAGTCCTCGACTTACGACCGGTTGGGTAGTCCTCAACTTACGACCGGTTTAGTCCTCGACTTACAACCGGTTGGGGTCGCGTCATTAAAAAGGTTGAGAACCACTGCTCTATCTCCTCTTTCTTATATTTCATACATTGTAAGTGGTTTTGTAGAATGTTTTGATTGTTGGCTTTATTGTACACCATCCAGAGTCACTTTGAGTGCGAGGGGGGGAACGTATAAATCTGACAAACAAACAAACCAGTGCACACGTTTGCCTACAAACAGTAAATATGCATCTTCATTTTCTTCATGCCCCCTGCTCTATTTTAAAGTCACTATTGGAAAATCTACTGTTGCTGTATTAAAAACTCCCAGAGGGAGAGGCAATAAAGTGTAAAAATGCTTTGTTTTTTTCCAACCACAACTAATAGAGGAATACATAGCAAGTAAGGAATCCCAAGAGGAAGAAGTACTTAAAAATCAAACACTACCTGGGCGGAATAAAACTGCTCGATTGTGTTTTCATAAAATCTCTCTCAAGGCAAGTGCTAATCTTCTCAGTTCCAGGGGACCCAGCCAAATCTTTTGCTTAGCACATTATTCCCAGCGGCAGGGAACAGTTATACCAAGTCAGCAGTACTTCGGTTTTCAAACACTGGCTGTCCCATTTTAATCCGAAAGCTTGGAAACCTATTCTAAGCAATCCGGCAGCAGACATGTGCGGAACTGGGAAGGGGAGGAAAAAAAACCATCCCGGATTGCTAAAAGAAAAGGACGGAAAGATCCTTTTCTTTTTAATCCATGGAAAGCACCGCCCAGCTTAAACATTCACCCCACTTCAGACCAAACAGGCTGCCTCCTGAAAATAAAAGCACGGCGGGGAAAGAAGTGCGAAAGAGTCCGAGCTTTAAGATAATAATACTAGAGGGTAGATGGAGGGGGAGGGGGACAAACAAGGGACCAGTGTTAAACGTTTCCTCCGGCACTGCTTGCTCGATTTCCGGACTCCGCGGACTCAAGGGAGAGAATCCTTTCTCAAGCGATTCCCTTTCCCTGCGAAGCTGCCTAGTCAGATCCTCCGCTCGCTCGCTCGCTCGCAGGACAAAAGCTGCCCGGATCCCAGCGTCGACCCACACTCACCTCTTCGTCCTCGAGCTTGTTGTGCATCCTTCTCTCCCCAGCCACTCCAGAAACGCGTTTCCCGTCACTTGCTTAAGCGGAGCCTTTCCTTCCGAGCCGGACAGGATCCAGCCCCCTCCTTCTCCTCCCCCAAGCTTAAACCGAAGCAACAATCAGTCCCGCCCATTAGGGTACCCCACCTTCGTTTTCCAACAGAAGAAGCAAGCCAGGCACCCCTCCCGCCCTTAGAATGGTTCCTTCCCTTCGGGAAAAAGAGTGAGGAGGCAGGACCGAAGAAGCGATTGAAAAGGGGGAGAAAGAAACTGTAATTTCATGCTCCTATTCTCGTAGATGTAAGAGGCGTTTGAAAAGCTTTTTATATGCAAACGTTTTATATGTCCCGAATAGTGACTTCGGAGTATCAGGAGAGAGAATATCTCGGTTCTACACTAACTTCAAATTATATCCATGCACTGCAAAGCACTCCATTAAATACAACTGCGCTTTTATACCCGGTAGTTTAAGTTTGGCTAAAGTTTTTTCTAAGTGGGAAAGAAAGACCATTGTCTTTGTGTTCAGCTCCGTAATGGGAATGATCGTTTGGTCCGGGCAACAGTTTTCCTTCAGACCTCCTGGAAGTGACTTTAAAGGTGCAGTAGCTCCTATGCCACATGCACCTTCTGTTTCACCCGATCGCTGGAGGGCGCATTGCAAATAGAGAGTTCACTTACTGTACAGACACAACTCCTGGCTGGTGACTTAAAAAAAAAAAGAAAAAATTCCCGCTAGAATTATTCTCCGGTGACATCATGCAAACAAATCTCTCGGAAAAATGCACCCGGAGCGGGGTGAAGGGTGCTGCTTTCAGACTGACAAATTTATCCTGTAAACTTTGGACCGATTTTCTGCAAAGCGCAGACTAGGAAAACAGCAAACAGCCGTTCACCCTGAGTCAGCTTCTTATCGCTCTGACATCAGCAGAAAAATAGACCTGGGTTTTAAGAAAGGCAAGCCAGAAGGGGGGGGGGGGAGAGAGAAAATGCTTGGCTTTTCCTCTCCCTCCTCGTTCTCCTCCCGTCCAGAAGTTGGACGGCGCTCAAACTGACAGGAAAAGGATGTCTGCCCCACTCCCACATGAATCCAGCTGTGTTTTTTTTCGGCCGTCTTCACAGAGGCTTTAAGAATGCAGACAGAGACGTTAACATTACTACTCTCGTTGGGCTCCCCTTGGTCAAAGCTCCTAAAATTATTTTGTTGGGCACCTGGAAACTTCCAGACAAATGCAATCAAATGCATCACGAATCCCACAAAATAATTTTGTCGTTTGACTACCTTGCCAAATCAAGATTCGGAGTTTTATACAGTATACCATATTTCTGTCTTTTACAGCTACAACTTGACATTTTAAGATAAACATGCAAGATCTGCCAAGCTATTCACAGCGCAAGAAGGAAGAGATGAAAATATTTATTTATAAAATGTATATGACCACCCATCTCACAGAAAGTAACTCGGGGTGATGTATAACAAAATAATAAAACAGTAAATGTTTAAAAACAATTTTTTTTAAAAAAAAAAAAATAACAAGGCTAAGAAACGGTAGATTTTAATAACAATAATGGAGCCACCTCAAGATCTCAACATATTCCCAGCACCCCCAAGCCAGGTTTTGGGATACTTCCAAAAAAATCAACAAGGATGGAGCCAACCTCACTGGGAGAGAGGTAGGCATCTCCACAGAAAGTGATCACCACGATAGAAGGGCCATCTCCTGGGATCTGCCAAGTATAGTGCATTTGCAGACGACCTATAACAGACAGGACCTATAACATGCTTTTTCTGCTAGATCTAATGAGACAGGCTCATATAATCAAGCAGTTCCTCAGATAACCCAGCCCCATGCCATGAAGGATTTTAAAGGTCAAAACTATCACTTTGAACTGAATTGTAGAAAAATAAGGGTAATCCTTGACTTACGACCACAATAAGCCCCCAAATTGGTATGAACCAGTTGCCAAGCATTTGAATTTTGATCACATGATCATGGGGATGCTTCAAAGGTCGTAACTGAAAAACAGTCATAAGTCACTTTTTTCAGTGCTGTTGTAGCTTTGAATGGTCACTAAATGAACTGTTGTAAGTCGAAGACTACCTGTCGGGCAGAGGCTGCATAAAGTTATGATTTTAAAATGTCATACAGTAGTTTGTTCTCTGCACATTCAGATTAATGTTACAACTGCTAAGCAAGTTCATTTAACAAAAGTATTACAGTAATTCAGTTTTGTTCTGATGGCTTACACTGGTACTTTTAATTTATTCTAGTTGTTTCTTTTTATACAAATTAATATTCTGTGCAAGATTATTTAAGAGAAATATAACAGTGTGTTCAGTCTATCCCTTCACTGGTGAATATAATTCCCATTGCTCTAGAAACAAGGTTGCTTCCAGTTACTGCTTGTCCTTGGGTGGATTTATCAAGAAATGTATATTACTTGGTGAAGACATGCCAGAACTTGCCATGGATTCTTATTTTTTTCTTAGACTGTCACATTCTGCCCCTGCCTCTCAGTTCCTATAGTTTTATACTACAACGTATTTTGATATATTATCTTCAACTTGATGTTGTCTGAAGTTTTTAATTTTTATTCAGCGCTGCAAATATCTCAACACAACAGTTTCTATCAGAACCATGCCATGCTGCACTCAATATAAAGTTAATGTAAAAGTCTATTTAGATATTTCTTGAAAATATAATTTTATGTTTAAGTCAGTGTCTTGTAATATATACCTAATTTGTAAGTGAAATGCAACTAAACCAATATTTAATTTGGATAGGAGCAATATACAGTATAATACAACATTAATATCTAAACCTATTCATGTAATTCAAGCATGTCAAACTGCCAGCCCAGGGGCTGGATGCATTATACTGAAACCGTGCCTACCCCATTGCCGGCAATAGCGAAAAAGTCACGATACGTCGCACAACGTCACATGACATCACGAGTTTGACATGCCTGATGTAATTCATATAATTCCTGATGTCCAGATTGCTTCAAAGGCAAAAGAACTACAACCATCATAATATTTAGTGATATAATAATATCTTGTCTACTATTAATATCTTAGTAATTCCACATCAATCCAAGAAGAAACATTATCATGATCATTCTTTTTCAGATGGCTGTTTTTCATAAGATTTGATGAGCTAGTTATGTTTTTAGATTGTAAGAAATGTTTTGTTGTGTATGTGCATATATTGTATATGATCAGTTGATTCTGTTAACAGTGAGAACTCTGTAGCATAGCTCTTACAAATTCTGTCTACAGGGTGAAAAACAGAAATTTGCCTGGATTTCATAAGAATGCATTATCCAGTTTTGCTTTGCACAAATGCTATATTTACAGTAGCATATATATTATAAATTCCTTTAAACAGGAAACAGTGTTCTGGCAGAACTAGCTTTTAAATTGCTGGTCCATTAGTTTGATGCAATGAAATCCATATGCATGCTAAGGGTAATTACTTTGGGTGTCAGATTATCATATGGAGGCAAATGACAATTCTGATGAAGCCAATATACTTGTGCTTTATCTGTGCTGCCTATGTTGAAAATTCTACAGGAATTCTACGCATGCGTCTGGGGTTCTGTAATAAAAAAAAGTCATAAACATTACTGATATCAGTCTAATACAGTTGGAACTGCAGCAAAATAATTGCAATACAGAGTGCTCTTACTAGGATTCCAGGCAGGCAGCTGGAATAAGCGAAGGATACTGCATTCACTTATCCCCATGAAAAAGTCAGTCAGTTTCTGTGCTGCCTGTCTTCTAAGTATTGTGTCTGGGAGCCCGGGGATGATAGCCCTTTGATTAAGGCAGCCAGTACCACCATTTCTAACACAGCCAACAAAAGAGAGCTGATGAAGACCAGCAGGCAGTTTGCCACAAAGCACATGGCCATAAAATATTTACATTGATGATTGATTTATACAACATGTCACCCAGAAGTGTCTATTCTTTAATTAGCACTGGGTCGGATGGCCAGTCCAATGATCATCCGTGTAGTCCTCCTCTACCCTTTCATCTTCAGAATGGGCATCTCAAATCATAGATGTTGCCTACTTCTGCAAACGCTGCAATTTCTCCAAATCTTTTTTTTTTCTCCTTCTTGTACATTCTGACAATATAAGGATACTCATTCAGAGAATGAGTTGCTCTTGGCATTTAGGATGTCGAAGGATGTTCCCATCCTGCTGGTATTTCTAAGGAAAATTTGTGGAAAAACATTTGTTGTTACATGATAACAAATGAAGCAATTAGCTGAACATGTTTAGTTTCAGTCTAAGTCTGAAATATAATGCAGTCCTGGATAGAAAACTACCAGGGATGTTCACTACACTAGAAAGTGTACTTATATGTGTGGCATACCAAAAGCCAGGACCGACTGACAGTTTATTATATAAATAATAATGAGGGGCTTGGTTTAAGGTACACCTTACATATCTCCCAGATGAAGGCAATGGTGAAAGGCTTCCATACTGTTGTCAATAAAATTATACAGACACATCCATGAAGTCACTAGCACTCAAGATAAGCTCAAATGATACTTTAATTTATTTGCTATTTCAGCTAATTTATATTCCACCCTCACACTGAGTTCTTTCCAATACATGTTTGGGCACTTTTAAAAAATATGACTTGTCACTAAAACAGCCATTGTTAGTTTGGAGCCTAGGGCACAAGGAGACGAGTCATTCTATTTCCAAATAATTTGCTGATGATTGTGGAAACACTTTGCTGCCATGTTTTCCCCCTGTGATCCTCCAGTTTATAAGAATATAGAAGGGTACTACATTATTAGCCTCATATTCTCTGACAAGGTATACTTTTTTAGGATCAGCCAAGGTCAACATTAGCATTAACTGAAGCAGCAATGGAAGATCGCGGAAAAGGCATTGGATGAGGCCAGGATTCATTCTCTATTCATGATAATAGGTCTAAATGATACATTTAAACATTATATGGAAAAACACATTTTGAGTTGATAGTAAGAGAACCGAGAAATACTCTGTTATAAAAGAAATATATCAGATTAAATTCTGTAAATTGTTGCCCCTGGATTCTGTATACATTTAACTTAACCATTGACCTAAACTGATTGTGTTGCAGCCCCACCAGACCAGCTTTACTCTGCTACAGCCAGTGGTGGGATTCAAATATGTGAACAACCAGTTCTCTGTGTGGATCCCGCTTCCGGAAGTCCATTCTGGGCCTGGGCAACAAAAAATTAGCTACCGGTTCTGCCAAAGTGGTGCAAACCAGCTGAATCCCACACTGGCTACAGCCCTTTTGTTTTGTTCCTTGCATTTCACAGCTTTCTGAAAATACAATCTGCACAGTCTTCAGACAGACGCCTGATTAATTCAAATAATTGACTGACTAGTCCTAACATGTTTAGTCAGAATAAAATCATACTAACTTAGATGAGACTTCATTTCTGTTAAATATGGTTAGCACTTGCACTTACCTTTTCTCTGGAATTAAGCTAAGATTTATTTTCAAAGATTGGTTGCCAGTCAACTTTTTAAGCTTTATAGTTTAATGTTCATCATAGTTGAAATTGCTCATTCTGTAACATTAAACATTTAAAGATTGAGTTACTCTTGCATATATGATACAGAAAGTCAGCTATACTGGGACCCTCATGTTTGTAATTTTAAATATATCTAGGGCAGGGGTATCAAACTGCCGGCCCACGGGTTGGATGAATCACGCCAAAACCGTGCCCACCCCATTGCCAGTAGGCAATGGGAAAAAAGTTGCAATATGTCACGAGACGTCACGTGACGTCGTGAGTTTAACACCCGTGATCTAGAGTCTTAAAGTCTCAGGGTTTCTAGCCTGGTGACTTATCCAAACTGGCTCTAAGAGTAACCCATTGCTAAATGGTCATTTAAACTTCCCTGGCAAATTACTTCTTCCAAAGTTTACCAGTAAAAGATACTTATAAATATTGCTACTAGTAATCAGGCTGAACCTCTGGGCACATTTTTGACAACCCAAGGCGTTCTTAGTTAGCCTTTCCACCATTCTTTAGCCATCTATAAGCAAAGAGAGAGGAAAATGCTTTGGATTTTACTAATCAAAATCCAGGAATACAGATGGTCCTCGACTTATGACCACAAAGAAGCCCAAAATTTATGTTGCTAGGCGAGACAGTTGTTAAGTGAATTTTGCTCCATTTTACAACCTTCTCTTGGCACAGTTGTTAAGGGAGTGGTGCAGTTGTGAAGTTAGTAATACAGTTGTTAAGTGAACCTGGCTTCCCCATTGATTTTGTCAGAAGATCAGAAAAGGTCATCACATGACCCTGGGCACTGCAACTGTCATAAATATGAGTCACTTGCTAAGCATCAGAATATTGATCACATGACCATGGGGATGCTGTAACAGTTGTAAAAAACGCTCATAAATCATTTTTTTCAGTGCCATTGTAACTTCAAAGAGTTACTAAATGTTGTAAGTCAAGGATTACCTGATCAAGGTAGGAATTAGGGATCATACAAAATGCTTTATTTAAACAGAATATTTAACTTCCATTTTTCTCCTTAGCTTAGTGGTGGGATTCAGCCAGTTTTCACCAGCTCGGCAGAACCGGTAGCTAATTTTTTGTTGCCCAGGCCCAGAACAGACTTCCAGAAGTGGCATCCACACAGAGAACTGGTTGTTCACATATCTGAATCCCACCACTGCCTTAGCTCTACCACTACCATGAAAATTCATCCTGACTTTTTATAGAACAACCTGAATATGTCCTGCCTCAGTGGAATTTTTCTTATTTCAGTTTGTTTCCCCACCCTATTTTTACTATTTACTTTTTATAACCATTTGAGATAAGTACTTAGAAGCCTGGGGAAAGATAGCATATAGGATTTAGTGCTGGCAGACAGTAGAAAAGTTGTTCCCAATTTCTTATCTCAAAATCTCAACAGTCCAGGGTGACTTTTGTGTGTTAAAGTTGATGCTTTATTATTTGCATTTGCATGTGACATATTGTTAATTCTATCCATCAAGTGAGAAACATTTTTTCTTCATTACTTCTATTGCGCATATACATGCTTGCCTAAGTGTGCCTGTTTTTAAAGTGGTCATTTCTTGATTTATCGCTTTTAATAAGACTTATTATCTGCATACCATCTGCAGTTCTGCATTGCCCCTTCTACAAATATAGGCTCCCCCTGTTCCAATTTCTGAATATAGTAGTAGAGGATATAATCACCAAGTATAGTAGTGTGAGGCCATTATATTGTAAGAAAGAAGATGGATCTGTGAGAAGAAATGAAATTGATGGTGTTTGTTTCTAACTTTCAGGAAATTACTTCTATTTGTGTGAGGGCGTGAAGGAATCTAAAAAAATGAAACAATGTGCTTTGGCATCTAGCCTTGTTATGAAAGGAAACATTGTCAGCAGCAGATACATTAAAATAATGCTGCTGCAAGAATTAGTTATAATCCCATGAATATATATGAATATTAAAGTCTCA
Organism: Protobothrops mucrosquamatus; assembly: GCF_001527695.2. Taxonomy (NCBI): domain Eukaryota; kingdom Metazoa; phylum Chordata; class Lepidosauria; order Squamata; family Viperidae; genus Protobothrops; species Protobothrops mucrosquamatus. The sequence continues at coordinate 50,339 of NW_015387534.1, read as the reverse complement.
CTGAATTGTATGATGAAATGGGTTAAGAGTGTTGGTTATAACATACTAAAACTCACTAAAATGAAGGAGACTTTTGCATAATTATAAACAATTCCTGGGAAAATCAGTCCTGATTACATTGGAAATTTGATGAGCAAAGAGGGCCCAATTTGATTTGGGTTTGCAATGCAAAAACTGATGCAATCAGATTCATCTTGGGTTGCTTCAAACTAGGAGCTGGGAGGGGGGGGAGTCCATAAACTGTAAAGGGTGAAGGGCAAAATATGTAAAATTACATAGAAAAGAGCAGGGATGGCAGAGGGCATTAGCCTTCCTCAGTTTCATCTGGGTACCTTCACAGCTTTTAGTGAAATACATTTTTGAAACAGTCACTTTGTACCACTGTTAAGAGTTAACAGATTTGAAGATAACAAAACTATTGAGATAAAATGCAATTCAAAATAAAGTACATTAGCCCTCATTTAGCCACCACCTCAGAGAGCTGGTAATGAAAAAGCAACTTTGCGACCAATCCTTGCACTTACCATCTTCATAGCTCTGTAAACAAAGAAAAGCTGACATAAGATCATAAGCACTGTTCCATTTTCACTTAGTGATTAGCTTTGCTTAACAATCAAGTTACTAGTTCGAATTGTGGTCACTAAATAAGAATTACATATAAAAGAAATAGTGTTGGCCCTATAGTCTACATTGCTTTCTATAGTGCTTTTAATAATTTAGCTATTTTGTTTCCTGATTTTTCTAATAGTCTGATTTCTCCAGTAGTCTAATAGTAGTTAATGTTTTTTTCTTTGTAAGTCTTCACCCATCAAAAGAATGATCAATGGTCAAATGATTTTACAAAAGACATATTGGCAGTTTGATCTAAATTGGCAAAAAGGCCTTTGCATCTAGAAGAAACAGTATCTGTGGCTCTTCCATTCTGCAGTTTTCTTTGTTCTGAAAAAGCATCTTAGGGTCTTTCTAAGTAAAGCAGACCAACAATTAAAATTGTCTGTGTTCTGAATGTTATTTGCTGTATATTTCATTCTTCCATTTTGTGGTTGTTTTATAATTAGCTATCTGAATCATTTATTTGAGTTGATGTAGATAGCTTGGACGTGTCCTCTTCTAGGTCCTTATTTTTAATGGGCACTAATAAGTTAACTTTGTTATGGGGTAATTTTCTAACTGGCACTGGACAAATGACTCCATCTATTGTTAAATTCCTTGCAGTACTTCACAGTGATACTGATTTATAGAAATTGTCAGAAATTAAACTAGCATTTCAGTCCCACTGCTTGAAGCTGCTTAGAGAGTTGGAGTAGAGGAGATAATTAAGGGTTACTGTGGCTGATATCACTGGTTGGGTTTGCCATGGTATTTGCCATTAGCAGGTGCCAAATGAAGTCACAAATGAGAAATTCTCAGAATTTACACCCTATTTTATCGTACAATCTTGTTCAATTTCTATGTATTACTGTTACTATTTTTGTATTCATTTGGGGACACTAAATAGAATGAATGCAGAGCAATGAGCAGTGCAAATTCAACTGATTATTTTGTACACCCCAATATTTAAACTGCAGTATATATAGTGGGGTAGGCATGCTTCAGATAAATTAAAGGGAATGTGTATAATAAAATGGATCTGAACATTGTTATCTATACCTATGTTTAGAAAAATGGATATGAAGATAAATAATACTTCTAACCCGTAGCATACTTTGAACACAATTGTGTTACAACAACCACCAACTTAGTTTATGTGAATTGGTTGTTTATTCTTAAAATATCCGTAAAATGCAAAACAATTGCAGTGACTTCTCCTGCAGATTTTATTTAATGGATTTTTAAGAAAAGAAAAATGATCTGTTGGCATATATATGTATTATGTATGTGTTGGATGTGTGTGTATAATTTTTACAAGCCGATAAACATTTATTTTTATAGGGATGGTCAACATATGGATGAACACATAAAATTGTTGACTGTCCTATAATTCTTCAAGCAACAGCAATAAAAACAGGCTTGATGCAATTCAACATCACAGTTTAAGTAGCCTTTCAATGAGTTGGCTGGCATAACAACTTATTGGACCTTCAAAATTGAATTGAACTGAATTGAACTTTATTTGGCCAAGTATGATTGGAATGCATATTTGGCAGGCATTTTGGAGGGGTTTTTTTAAAATTCAAAATAAGGCTGAAATTTCTTGAGATACTGTGGCCAATACATTTTTTCACATTGAGAAGCCACTTATCATAGCATACAGTATTTCTCTGGAAAACAAAACTGAGACTATCTCCACTTATCACGAAATGCCCTTGATTGAATTCAGTGAAATGCATTTTAAGTAGGAGAGCATGAATATGTTGATGTCTTGCTTGTTGGCTTCCATGATATCTTTTTGGCCCATCCACAGCATGGAATGCTCAGCTAAAGAAGCTTTTGATTTTATCAAATGCATCTACTCTTAAGTTTGCTCCTTAACATTTACAAGTTTGTTTACAGTAAATACTTCTCTTTGACAAACTAATATTTTTTCATCTTTCCCCTTCACTTCATTGCATTTTATAGAAGATAAGACAAAATAAACATAATACAAAAAAATACAAAAGATAAGCAAGAATAGTTAATTATTAAGATAGACATGGAGTCCTTGATGCTCAGAGCTCTCTCTGAGCTTGATTGTTTGCTTGCAGGCATTTCCTTACCCATTAGGTAACATCTCAGTGCTAGTGACTGTTTAAATATAGTAGCTTCTCCTGTCATTGTTGTTGGTGGTTTGGTTTTCTCCTTGGTAATTCCTTGATTAGGGTATTGTTTTGTCCTTGATTGTTTGTCTAGTGTTAATCTCTGCTTATTTGGGTGTTGGCTGCTTAAGAGGATATGGTCTGGGTCTTTTTGTTTCTTAGGTTTTTTTATTGTCTTTTTTGAATGGTGTGTAAATGAAATTTATGTTTCTACTGATAGTTGATTTGTCCACATGCCATGCATTCAGGAATTCTCTAGAATTTTTGGATTTAGATTGGACTAGGATGCTCACAGTTTTCCAGTTAAAACTATGGTTGAAATTAAGGAGTTTTCATTATGTCTTCTGATTGCTAGTTCATGGTGCATTCTGCTATTCTGCCTGTTAGTCCTACATAGTAGCTATTACAGTCCTTACACATATTCCTTACACATACTGCAGCACACAGATGGTTCATATTTAAGTGGCTGTCTATTAGGACTCCTAGATCCCTCTCGCAGTTGCTGTTATTGAAGCAGTTTCCACCAATTCTATACTTGAACATTTCGTTTTTCTTGCCTAAGTATAAAACCTTACTTTTCTCACCAATGTATTTTATTTAGTTAGATAGGGCACAGTGTTCAAGTAGGTTGAGATCCTTCTAGATCTTGAGTATCTTATGGGGTGTTGGCTATTCCTGCCAGCTTGGTGTTGTCTGCAAATGTGGATAATACTTAGTTAACAAAAGAATGTATGTGGAAAGGGAGAAGTTTGTTCTATGAATGTCCAGTTAAAGGACTAAACTGTTTTTTTAAGTAACATAAGAACATATCAGTGACAATACCTGTTTTTTATTGGTAGAGGATATTACTTCCAGCTAAATATAATTTCAGAGCTAGTTAGGTGTAATGGTTAAAATATTGGATTAGAAACCCAGAGTTCTAATCCTCCCTTAGGATGAAAGACATCTGGGTGACTGAGCCAACCAACCAATGCTTCTGTCTACTAGCCAAAATTAAAGTGGTTATTAAGGCAAAGAGCTATGAAACACCCTCAAAAGAAATGCAATCTATGACTTCAGTTTTCAGCATTTGGCTACCTTTGTTGCTTGATTACTTTGAGAAAACAAATACTTGACAATAGTTTTAGTCTGTCCATCGAGGGAAGAAAGCCTCTGGAATCAATGGAGGGCCTTGCTGTTAAAATGCTCTTTGATGTACAGTACATGTTTATTATGCACTGCCCAACAACCTAGCTGAAAACTTCAATAATATGGTGATATGATATGTAGAGATCAAAATTCCAATACTGCTTCTCAACTGTAATAAGAGCTAGACTGATAATAAAAAAGGAGACGGTTTTAATCTCTCAGCTTCATAAAGTGAAGAAGGCAGATATGTGACCTGTCTCAGATTCTCATCCTTTTGTTCTTGATTTATTTTTCCATCCAGTGCTTGAAATAGATATAATTAAGTCTTACTGAATTTTAAAGGAAATCTTAATCTCTTTCTCCTTCCTTTCATTCTAGCTGCTGTCTCTGTCATACAATAGCAGTTTACATTATTTATTGTATGTACTCCCATTAATTCCTGAGAAATGTGTTTCTGCTCTCTCTGGGCCTTGCAATGGGATAGTGGACATAATGGAATTTCATGCCATCCAGCCTGCTTTTCTACTTATTGTTGTCTCACAGCATGATAAAGACAGCAAACAGAAAAAAAAATGAAACAAGGAAAAACATAATTAAAAACAATGTCAAAATGTTGGTTGAAAACAGGCCTCAGTTTTTTTCTAAAGGTAGAGAAACAAGCATTCTCTTCCACTTCATCTGATTGCTAGAAAAAACAAATCATTCACAACTGGATAACTACATAAGCAGCAGCAGCAGCAGCAAAAAATTTTCTACAGTCCTCCTTATTACCATGTTGATGCAGGGTTTCCATTTGGCTTGCACTTTATTGTGAATAAAAGCAGACCTATAAACATGCCTAGCAACAGAAAGCTTTATACCTGTTTACCTTGGGCATTAAAAAATAATGTTTCTCTTTACCAATGGGATTTGGAAGCAACACAGTTCTACATTGCAATGTACCCTAGTTGGTTGCCTAGTTTTGACTCTAATCTTGTAAATATTTCATACTTATGATTTTAATTGTAAGGTACCCAGAGTTGCTTTGTAGAGTGAGTTGGGAGGCATGTAAATGTAACAAACAAACAAACAAATAAGCCTAGTGTTTTAAAATAAACAGAAGTAAAAAAAAAGTTGCAGATCAGCTTCAGATTAGTTTGAGGGAATTGGGGAATGGACAATGCAGAAGTGGCCTCAGAGTTATAATATTGAATTACAATATGTTTAAGTTTCTTTGGAGATTCTTTGGAAACAAAAATGGAAATTTAAAAAAAAATCAATAAATATATAAATGCAATCCAGATTTCACAACTGCAAAAGCCTTGTAATATTCTTAATGCATGCAATTGTTCAGTTAAGCAAACTGCTGAAGAGCTGTTTTGGGGATCTCTGCACCTACAGGAAGCAGAATATATGAAAGGAAGAGTTCTAATTGCAACTCTCAATAATGAGAGAAACATAACTCCTGAGTTGCAAAGTTTGATTCCGGTTGCCAGGTAGGGTTCCATGTTTTTTATATATATTTTTAGTTCAGTAGTCTCTCTGCTTTATTAATAGGAGCCATTCCTTTGGTAAAGTGCTATTTATAAAGTATGTGCAATAAGAAAGGAAATCCTCCTCATGTAGTAAAGAAAAGTTTCACTGAGGCATGAGGTCAGAGCATCTATAATTAACATACCCCACACCTGGAGGTTTGGTGCACCTTCACGAAGCACATTTTAATCTAGAATCACTTAAAAGCATGGGAAAATAGACAACTACTGGGTTATTTAAGGTTATTTTCCTGCCTCCAACTGTCAGCTATTTCCTAGATACAGATGAGGAAAATGAGACATTAAATAATTGTTGTGTGTTCTTATGTGCAGTTATAACTGTTATTTTAACACCCACGATGTGTACATACTCAAGAGAACTATGAGAAAGCAAACTCCTACACTGTATGGATTTCAGGATTCAAGCATGGTCAATTCTTGGGTGCATCTTCAGCAAATGTAAGATTTTTTCTAGATTTGGTTTTTTTTTAAATGATCCTACCTCTTTTTATTTATTCAAATTAAAATATTTTAAAATCAATTAAAATCACTTTAATACAAAACAGTTTGAGCCTTAAATTCCTAGGAGTTTCTTTCCCATCTTTCAACAATCTGCTAGAAAGTTTGATGATCATCTGGAACACCACAAGGGAGTCAGGAAGAGGGGAAACAAGGAAACAGAGAGAGAAAAATATCTCTAACAGAAGGAGTGGCCATTCAGTCAGATGCCTTTAATAGGAATGACAGTAGCCTATGATGTATTTTTGTAAATGCTGAAAAATAATTCATAAAGAAACAACATATGGTAAAAGCCTTGTTCTGTTCAGGCTAAAAATGCTATGAATTACACATAAGGCAACACAGGTTTCTGTACTTCCATACTCTGAATGACAGTATCACGGTCTGAAGAAAGTTTCCATTCAGTTGTTTGAAGGGGCAACTCTATAAGATCAGAAACTTTGCTGTATTCAAGAAAATATGGATAGGATTCCCTTGAAACTTTGCTACTCAGACTGACAAGTTCAAAGAACAGGGATAGTTAAGAACTTTGGATATGCTTAATGGCTTATTGTGAATACACCTACTTGAAAATTTGGCCCCCCTGCCCTGTATAATTGAATTTGTGTTACAGCCTTAAACTGAGAACCCACAAAAATTGAGGTTTCTTTTTAAATGTCTTTTATTAAAGATGATTTTTACATAGTAAAAACAATACAAATTTAGAGAAAAAAGAGTGATGAAAAGTGATGAGAAAAAAAGAAAGAAAGAAAAAAAGAAAAAGAAAGAAAGAAAGAAAGAAAGAAAGAAAGAAAGAAAGAAAGAAAGAAAGAAAGAAAGAAAGAAAGAAAGAAAGAAAGAAAGGCTTCCAATCTTCCTTACAGCAGTTATAAATGCATTCATATTTTGTCCTCTTTGTAAGGTTATAGCAAGGTTCCCTTCTTTCCATGTTTTCTTTTTTCTAATAATGAAATCCAAAAACCACGTTCATTTTTTTCCCATTTTTACCAAAAATCCCTAAAGGGTTTCCACTCACTAACAAATGTAGTTATTGCCTTCTCCCAAATCAAATAAGTCAATTTTGCCATCTCTGCAACTTCTAATATCTTTATCAATCATTCCTTCATTGTAGATATTTCCACAAGGTACAAAACAATCATCTATAATTCTTTTCTAATTATCTGTCTATTAGTTTCATCAGGAAAAAACAGTTTCAGATGAATATTAATCTATAAAATTCTTGGCATCACTGTGAGTTTTTGATCCAAAATTTTCTAGCCTTTTTATAAATCTACCAAGCATGGTAAAATTCTTCTTAATGTTTTCCACATTTGAAACATAATTTACACATGCTAGAATGTTTTTTTCTGGTTTCATGTACCAACAATATATTGTTTTGTGAAAATTGTCTTTTAAATTTTAACATAAAGTGAATTTCAGCCCTTTCAGCTATATATTTTCCCATTAATCCACCTGTATATTATTACAAAATTATATTCTTAGCTAATTTTATCCTACATTTTTAACCCATTTTTCTTCTGTTTCAAATATCAATAAAAGCTATGGTCTTTGACTTCCTCTAGAAAGCAACACCCAAATAATTTGCTAATTTTATAAACTGTTTATATACATGCAGAAATTATCTCGTGTATTATAAATATTCTACAATTTAGTTCATATCTTTGCATTTTCCCTTGTGTCTGATTTCTTTTTATTCAATAATGTAGGCTTTATTTTAGTAGTAGGTAAATGTGATGATAATAGGCATCTTCAGAAAAGGATTCAGAAAAAAAGTCCTGGGCCTTTTATGATCACATGAACTCATTAATGCTTGGAAACTAATTGATTTATTCACACCTCAGTTGTGGTATGTTTGAAATAGCAGTGAAATGTCACTTTGTTTGGAATTCTTTAAAATGTTAAGCTTTTGAGTGAAGGAATTTCCCATTGGTAGGAACTGTTCTTTACCATGCCTCCTGACCCAAAGTCAAACCAACCTTTACAGATGAAAACAACATGTGGTTACAAAAATATTGGCTTCCATCCTTCCACAGATTTCTGTGGGCTTTAAATAGAAATAAAAGGAAAGGTGCTTTAGCAACTGGATGGGTTCCACTGGTATCTACATATAGCTGACAAATAAACAGAACTGTCCTGAAAATATGGTAGGGTGATAGCAATTTATTTCATTGTCTATATGTGAGTTTTAAGGGGGAAGTGCTGTTACTGTAGGAGCTATGGCAGTCTAGAGGGTGGAAAACTGATTGGGATGCTATTTTTGCATTCCTGGATCAGTTAACTGGAGGGGAAACTGATTGGATTATAGTTATGTCTTTCCCTCTTCCCCTTTTCAGTATTTCAAGATTAGCAGAAGTGACTGATATTTTTAGAGACGGGTGGGTGGGACAAAGAAAGAAGTCAGGTCCATGGTTACTTTTGTGGAACTAAGGAATGAAAATTACATGTTGTAAAAATTTTAAGGGTTACTATCTTCAACAAGGTGTCACTTTAACATATTTATTGTTTTTAAATTTATTAAAGTTGGGTTCATGTTTTTTTGCTTATATACTGTACTACACTGGATCCTTTAACATTTCGCCCTGCTAACTAAATCTCATCAAGTCCCAGATCCCGCTGTGTGCTTATTGCTAAATCTTGTTTAGAGAAAGAAAAAGAATACAGAATATTTATGTTTGTAAGCAAATCAATTTGGAAATGACAAAGTTTCATTTTTTTTTAATTTAATGACCCTATACTTATTTTTCTTGGATCAACTTCAGATGAAAAAGATTGCCAATCTTTCAAGGATGTTCAGCAAATTGGACAACAATTATGTAAATTTAGAAAAAGAGCTAAAATCATAGAATTATTTAAAATCATAGAATTATTTAAAAGGCACAGTTTGTTTATTTTACAGCTGATATACAATCAATAGATGTGTGTCGTTATACCTAGAAAAAAAGCACATAGGACTAAATCTTAGATAAGCTAAATCTAAATCTAAATCTTAGATCAGCTGACATCTCTTATATTACAATCTAAATAGACAATAGCCCATAAAATGAATAATTAACAACAATAAGAGACATACATATAACAACTATATTTCCATTTCAAGATTATTAATAGAGTATAAATATTGCATTGGTATCATAAATTTTTTAATTCTTCACTTTAAATTAGTAAAGACTAATAAATCAACAGACCTTTCTTCAAGAAGCAGCTGTTGTATACTGTGTTTTTGTAATTACCTAGAATAGCTAATGGATACTACTTATTTCTTTTATACCTATTTAAATCAGATTGCTCCCCTATACTTCCAGTATTATCCAGTATCAGCATTTGCAGAAAAGGCCAAAACACAACAATAAACTGTCCAGATGTCTTGCAGTTTTAAATAACCATGACAAGAACTACAAAACGCCAGCAGGCTACAAAATATCTCTTATTGTACTATTAATTCAAGAGCGTTTTCCTGACTTTTTTTTTTTTTTTAACAGCAGGGCAGGACAGAATCACTTCAAATAATAAATTATCCATGGACATATCCCCTTTCTTAAGCACATAAAATAAGCATTTCTAACATATTTGAAACTATTAGACCCAAATGAAGAGACATATAGCAGAACAAAGATCCTATACAATGCTATAATGTGTGAGAATGATTTTAAAAGAGAGAGGGTTTTGACCCAAGAACCATATATTCATTGGAAAATATATTCACGCAATACTATAAGCTTTTTTGTCTTTCATTGTTCATAATGAACTTTCCCCTCTTTTGTTTGTTCTTTTTTTAAAAAAAAGTTATTTCATGCTAGGCCTATTTAATCATAACTGAGTTTTTTAACCATGAACTTTAAGTTTATTGAAGAGGTTGAACAAGAGCTATCCACATTCCTGGCTTTCATCCTCTATAATCCATCTTATATGAAATTGAGGGGTTAAAGCAAATAAAAGAGAAATGTTCCAAAAAGAAAGGAGATAATTTAACTGGGGGATAGTCACATAGCAAAGCAAGACAAAACAATGGAAGCCATTAGATTGGATTACGGATGTCTTTCTTTGGCCTATGTCATGATCATTAACTTGTTAATTTAACAGCCTCTTCTCTTAATATTGGAGAGTGTTGTTGACCAGCAACTGAGCATTGACCAGCTGGCAATCATCCACACTCAGCTATTAGTTAAAATGAACTAACACTGTTTGGCTGGTTTCCATAGTAATTCCTGCATGTAAATGTGTTTCTCTCCATTAAGTACCATGATGGCCCTGGTGCTTTATAAACTTTTAAAAAATGCCTTTAATTTCACAACATTGCGGTACTGTGTACTGCAAAGTACTGGTAACTCATCTCTCAGGTAAAAGGCTGACATTTTGAACCATACCATAGCTTTTATGTCAGGTTTTCCTGACTGGGCTGCTGTGAGGATCAAGGGACGCTGGAGTGTTATAAAAATGAAGGACTCAGAAAGGTAAGAAAATAAACAGAGCAAAAGTGCTTGTATTTTAACACTTTTTTTAAAAAAAACATGAAATATGCAAAAAGCTTCTCTTCTGATTGTTAATGACTGCCTCTTTATTATCCCTCTATATATCTATTTACAAACACACAAAGCCCTCTATAGTCTTTATTTTTAGATTCAAATTTAAAGAAGTTTAAAAATACCTCAAGCTCAACATGATCCAGTGTTGTTTCATCCAGAAGGAACCAAGACATTTTCCCAAAGATATTAGTGCTGAAACGTAAATGGAAAGGTTAAACAAAAACTTTATTTAGAAATTTTCATCTACCACATTTTTATTTAAAAATAGAAATAAGGGTGAATAGATAATTACAGTTGACTAAAGAGATTAAATACTACTAATCTACAAATTCTAGGTTCCCTGCCTGACCATCAAAATCACAAGTAACAACACTGCAAACTTCTGTGGACATTCAGAAAAAAGACTGAGCCATATATTCTATAATATTAATCTTTGATTCAGAAAATGCTTTATCAAGATATCAATCTTTGATATAGAATAAAAAAAGATCCTTCTGGTCCTGAAAAGGAAAGCAAGCATCAGAACATGATTTTATGGTGTTTAGGGAGAAAAAAAGAAATGATCTTTGAAATGAATTCCATACATTTTATTTATGTGTTCCTTTAGGCTATTCCCCCCCCCTTTTTATAGTTTAGTTAAAGTTATGAATATACAATAAATAAAAACAAGACATGCAAAATTGATAAAACAGGAGAAATATAAATCAAATACAAAAATACGAACACAATAACAATTACATCTATATAAGAATCATTTTTAAATCATAAATTTACCCTTAACCACATAGAATTGTGGGAAGTCAGCTCCCCAGAGAAAGAAATATTTTTGGAAATATTTAAAAGGCAGAATATATTTCCCTAAAGGATTTTAAAAGCAGAAACCAACCCTGCCCCCAAGTCTCTCTGTCCCAAACGGAAACCAGCTCTGTAGAAATGCAGATGATAATCTTGTCAGAAAGGCTGGAATCAGGAACTTGGGATTAGGAAGAAAGATCCCTAGAATCAACACCAAAAATCTAAGAGTCATCAGCCACAGCCCCAGGGAAGCAAAATATGACCCTTGGGACATAATAGGATTAACCCCCCACCATCAGAATACCAGAAAGGCACACTCAGACTCAAGTCAAAGTTCATACCACAGGAACAACTCCAAACAAAAGGCTCAAGAAGGTATAAAAACCCACTCCCTACATGTGTTCACTCTTTTTTTCTTCCAGAGCTATCTTCCTGTCTGGCTCTCCTCTTCAATAAACTGCATCCTTCTTTCTAAAGCAGTCGCCATGTTGTTTATTCCCAGCTTGGACTGAACCATGATGAAGACTTTTCCTTCAATAGAATCATACTGTTCAGTATTTATTTTATAGAAATGAAGATTTAATTCAAAGGCTAGAATTGATACATCTCATCAAATCAATCATTGGTATTTGATATCAAGTGTATTTCCAGGAGTATATAATCCCCCTTTTGGCAACGATTTTAGCATGACAAATATAAAGCTTTTCATGAAGAAAGTATTACATTTTTTAGGGGATTATAACTTAACAATACACATACATACACACATTTCTATCAAAGAACCTAGTGTACCATAGTAACAATGTTCAACCAATAAGTAACTAAGGAACAAATTCAAACAATGTGCATTTATGTATTTTCATTTATTGCATCCAAAACATAAAATCAACAACTAATCCTTTAAAATATTTCCTGAAGTATCCAATAGACCAAAAAAGAATGTTTTGATAAACTAAAATAAAAGGAACATACTTAACTGTTCTTTAAACTTGAGAGAATTGACTTTGTAGCAACACAAATTCCAATTTTCTGTTTCATATTCTACTATATTTTCTTCACATTTTTAAAATGTCAATACAACAATTGGCCAAATATACTCAAATGCTTTTTCTGATTGTGTTGCAATTCAGTTGTTTGCAGCAAATTTTATTTTTCTTGAAATCTTTTAAAACTTTTGAAATGTTAAAGTATCTATAATTAGCTAGTTAGGAATAACTATCCCATTTTCAGTTCATTAAAAAGATTTATTCTAAAAGTCATGAAAACATGACTAAAATTTAATGATTGAAAAACAAGAATAAAATAAGGGTCTGAGGGTATTTGTGGAATAATTGAGAGGAAGATAAGCTGATGGGTTTGTTAATATTTGTTGAAAAGAAGGTCAAAATGTCATCTTTAGTTGTTTCTCTCCTTTTTGTGCACTTTATCTTCTGTCTTTCTTCTCTTTTTTCTAGATTAGATTTATTTTTACTTACAAAAATATACAAAAATCTGATAAACTTTTCATGCAGTCTTTGTCAATCTTTCACCAAACAAAAGTGTTTATGGGTGTTTGAATAAAGATCATAAAAAACTCAGTGGCTCTTGGCTGATGTGTTTAGGAATCAGGATGATTGGGAATAAAGAGAACCATAAGTCTTATATTTTGTACTTAAGACTAACGATAAAACAGATTGCCAGAGGGCAACAAAGTGATTATTATACACATAATAATCATAGATGGTTCCGTCCCAGGCGCCTGATGGACCCAGAGAGGTTCCGGATGGAGCTTGGGCTATATCCTGAGGATCTAGTTCACGACTCGGCTGAAAATCTGGCGGCGGCCTGGGAAGTGGCCGCTGCCGCAGCACTGGACCGAGTCGTGCCTTTGCGGCCTCTGACC
>NW_015387534.1:23497-35714 GCF_001527695.2 Protobothrops mucrosquamatus | reverse complement strand
TTTAATTTGATTTTAATTCGATTTTAATTTGGTTTTTAACATAATTTTAAAAAGAAACGGCAAAAAAATCAATATTTCATTTTAATTGTATTTTAAACTTAGTATTTTGTATGGTTTGTCTGTTTTTTAACTTGCTGTAAGCCGCCCTGAGTCCGCCAGGAGAAGGGCGGGGTATAAATTTAATAAAACTAAACTAAACAAACAAGAAAAATATTTGAACAATACTCTCAAATTCTTGATTTGTTAGGAAGTCTTTATAAGTAGCCTTTTTTTAAACCAAAAATCTGAATTGGTCAATCCTGATGTAGATTTATAGTCAATCTTTTTAAAATACTGGCACCTTTTGGGAGATAATTTTATTTAATATGAGCAATACTCTATAACAGTATAGCTTTTATGCAACTGCATGGTTATTGGTTTTAGCAGTTCCATTATCCTTTTAACTTGGCTAGCTAGGCATCTGTTTAAGGAACAACAGAAACTACATGTGGACAGAGATAATAAACTCACTCCTCAATAAGCTTTGAAGGCAGTTTCATGAAAGTCACAGACACAGTTCTGGTATGTCTGGAAAGAAGAATACATGACCTCTGTGTGAAATTCTACAGATTGACTTACCTTCACTAAACTTCACTTTTCAGGTTTGTTGGGATTATAACTCCCACTATTTCTTGCCATCCAGGAATTATCTGAGTTATAATTCCAATGCATCTGGTTACAGAGATAGGAAAAGGTGGATGTTTAGATGTTCAAAGTAGTTACATTAGAGAGATCCAGCTGGATTCTGGCTTGTTCACTAATTGATGCAGCCGATAATTTTACCAGAAAAAAAAAATTAGTTGGAAAATTCTAGTTTGCGAACTTCATCAGAATAAAGCCTTGTTTAATTCCTCAGCCTGAAGCTGAATGTGACATTATAAATGTTGCAATAAAGAATTGCTTCTTTATTAAACAAGCTTCTCTTTGCTGATTCCACCCACTGCTCCCACAAATGAAGCAGCATTGTTCCTGCCCAAAATGCATATTAAATGCAGTTGCTACATAGAAACATCACTCTGTTTTGAATAGTTGTGTGCCAATGCTGCTTTGAATAAAATACAAGAATTTCTTTTAAAAAAATGCCTATCAAAACTGCAAAGTTCATGGCTGAATATGGCAAACTGACAGTCTCCGTTGGGGACAGTGAGTTAACCTGCAGAAAGTTACCTGCAGTGTGAGATGGGAAGAAAGAAAGCTTCCTAACCCTTAGCAAGGGATAGCCTTGCAAGCACAGCAGATTGTGGTATGTGGCAACACGTAGGGTAGTAGGCTTCCACTTATAAGCATTTGTTTCTAACAATAATACCCAAGTGATAAAATGTGTGTCATGTGATCTAAAACAAACCTTTTTTTATATTATGCCTTACAACAAATACATGCACATTTCATCATTTGATTCCACTCTGCCAGTGCCTATGCCTTTGTCACCACCTTTAAAACCATGGTGTTGGGTGCAAAGTCCTGCTTAGACTGTACTAAACAGTTTAAGGAAGGAATATATAGCATGCCTCAACAGTTATGCAGTCTACCCATAAAGAAGAAAATAAAAGGGTTATTGCTTTCCTCTGCTACAAGAGAGGATGTTTTCCCCCAATGAGAAAGTATTTCTGTCCTAAAAGAAAATATGTTTCATCAGTTGGTTGCATCCATCAAAGGCAAAGAAACTTTAAATATAACAATATCAGCATGGATTGAGGATTCATTAGTTCTCCTTATAATTCATACAAACCCCCATAATCAGAAACAGTACACACAATACACAGATTTATCTTCTCAGGAAGTATTAAAACTATGGCATAAACAAAATTTCTGATTTGTAGCCTTAAGACATTGTGGAACACGATATATACAGAAAATGCCTTGTTGATAGACTTATAAGAGGAGAAATTTAAGGATTCAAAAATGAACCCACATACCATCATTGGAAGTGATACTTCCCCCAAACTCAGCTGGAGAGGATGAGTCATCTGCCACAAAGAGTGGAAACCATTTAATTATTTCCTAGTAAATATATATGTTTATATAACAGAAGAGGAGAGGAGGTTTAAAGCAAACAAATGGATCTTTTGGAATGTGGAATAGGCTAATCCAAGATAAAAGAATTCGAGGAGACTTAGATATTTAACACTGATTACTGTAATCTGTGTTTCCAGACTTTTAGTCCTCTTCTGCAGCCCTATGTTTGTGGAACTTTCTTGCAATGAAGTTCACAGACAATTAAAACCCACTTTCTTTTAGAAACTTTAACTTCCAATTTGATTAAACATGTAACAATATTTTCTGATTCATAAGTGGCAGTTTATTTTTGCTTCTCATACTACCTTCATCCCACCATTACTGCATAGATGCACAGAAGATCCAGGACAATTCTATACATCCCTGCTGATTTCAGATACCAACTCTTCTACAAATAATAATAATAATAATAATAATAATAATAATAATAATAATAATAATAATAATAATAATAATAAAGTTGGAAGGGACCTTGGAGGTCATCTAGTCCAACCCCCTGCTCAGGCAGGAAACCCTATACCATTTCAGACAAATGGCTATCCAGTCTTTTCTTAAAAACTTCCAGTGTTGGAGCATTTACTGCTTCTGGAGGCAGGTTGTTCCACTGGTTAATTGTTCTAACTGTCAGGAAGTTTCTCCTTAGTTCTAGGTTGCTTCTCTCCTTGATTAATTTCCATCCGTTCCTTCTTGTCCTGCCTTCAGGCGCTTTGGAGAATAGCTTGACTCCCTCTTCTTTGTGGCAGCCCCTGAGATATTGGAACACTGCTATCATGTCCCTCCTAGTCCTTTTCTTCATTAAACTAGACATACCCAATTCCAGCAACCGTTCCTTATATGTTTTAGCCTCCAGTCCCCTAATCATCTTTGTTGCTCTTCTCTGTACTCTTTCTAGAGTCTCAACATCTTTTTTACATCGTGGTGACCAAAACTGGATGTAAAAAAGATGTTGAAACTCTAGAAAGAGTACAGAGAAGAGCAACAAAGATGATTAGAGGTCTGGAAGCTAAAACATATAGGGAACAGTTGCTGGAATTGGGTATGTCTAGTTTAACATTGTCAGGTTCTGCAGTTCTGCTCAAAATTCATTGTATGATGACGGGTGCCATAAATTACAGTAGACTTAATGAGCACCTTGTTTGCTATATTAGTGCACTCAGTAATTTGTTAGTCTTGCACATACTAGCACTCCTTACACCCATTTACAGGTATTCCTGGACTTATTATTGGTCACTTATCAGCTATTAGAAGTTACGGTGGATCTCCCAAAAGCTACTTATGACACAGTTCTGAAGTTATGGATGTTGCAGTACCTCTCATTCACTTGCCTTACGACCAGCCACAGAAATGCTGCTGTTTGGGAGATTCACCTGTATAATCTTTGGAGGCTTAAGATATAAAGGAGGTATGACTTGGCCATGCTATTATCCATTAATGCATTTTGTACATGTTACACAGACCATCCTCAACATCAGTAACTAAGAATTCTAACAATCTCCCAAATAACTTTTCTTAAAACAACAACAACATTTAATTAGAGTTTCTAATACTTGGAAAAAATAAATAATTCCTTGAGGCTGACCTACTATTCTCCCATTTATAAATATATAAACATATATATAGTATATTACAAAGCACATGGAATATGTATATCAAGTAACATCAATATTGAATATTATCTTTTTAAAAGCAGCTTATTTCATGACAAAGTTTATTGACTGAAATCTAGTGACTCAAATGTCCACAAATGCTGTTTAGGAGATTTTGGTTAATATGCAAACACAGAAAGCTATTTTCCCTGTTAGCTGTTCCTGTTCAAACCACAGCTGTCCTTTTGTACACAATGTATGATTAAACCTTCTAGGATGGTTGAAGTTAATAATCAGTTGGTCTAAAGGAACATTTCTTTCCTCTTCCCCATTCAAACAGATGTATTATCTGAAGTCATACAGACACAGATTTGCAACTAAGAAATAAACAGGCTTGTTGTCACCAGTGAAATTCGTATGATGCCTAAATGAGAGATTTTTCACTGAAGGTATTGCAAGGGCATACACATACAGTCCTAAGGGCCTACACTTACAAACATTAGACCCAAAAAGATTTATTTGACTAAATATAATATTGTGAATGTGTTCTTGCCACTACTGTGGCTGATGCCCTAAATCAGGGTCCACAACCCCCGGTCCGTGGACCAGTACTGGGCCGCAGCATGCCAGCAACTGGTCCACACAAACAAGCAAAGCCCCATCCACAGGATGCAGGCAGCACACAAAACCATGTACTCTCTGGTCTGTGGAAAAACCTCTTTCCATGGAACCAGTCCCTGGTGTCCAAAAAGTTGAGGACCTCTGCCCTAGATCACTAATCTGTCAGTTTGTAACTACAACAGAAACTTTCTGATTCAGTTAATCTTTGTAATTCTTATTCCAAAGTAATATCCAGAACTGTTGCCTATACTGAGTGGTGGGATTCAGCCAGTTTGCACCAGTTCAGCAGAATGGGCTTCTGGAAACAGCATCCACACAGAGAACCGGTTGTTCACATATTTGAATCCCACCACTGCCTATAGTTACATTTTCATTAGTTCAATGGGCTTGGTGCTAAAAATGCATGGTATGGTAACTAGGTTTTAGGGCCAACAACATGTACTTAAAACCATGTTTTGTCTCACTACAAAGAAATTTTGTGGACTTTGATAAAAGTTCTGAAGTGTCAGGGTTGTTGTTTTTTTAATAAAACCTCCAATTTATACTGTGACATTTTAGTTTGGAACTCACCAAACCTGATACATTACTTATCAGTTATCCAAATAAACTTGATTCTGTTCAGCTCTGTAAACTGGTTTGCCATGTAGATGATTTGTTGAGCATGTGGCTAGTAGTCTAGGGCCCCTGGCCTATTATATATTTTAGTCATAAGTTGTACAAAGAGACCTAAACAGATGGTGATGTTATGTCTCCAAAAGTAGATAATCTACAATCTATCACAGGTGGATTTATTAAGTGAACCTCTAATTTGAAAGGAGAAATGTCTTTTCATATATTCAAAGGAATATCCAAAGAAATCCATTTTTGTATCTACAGAAATATTGGGTGGTATTTCCTCACGACATATTTAAATGAAGCATAAATCAGTGATTTTTAAACTTAGTACTTCAACTTCCTAAAATGACAAGTAAATGGTTGATTCCTCATGAATCAAACAAATTATTTCATTAATGTTAGGGTTGGGCAAGAACTAAATATAGCACATTCAGTAATTAGATATTAATTTATAAATTGAAGAAATTCTCTGACTGCAATACAGCAAGTGCCCTTTCAAGCTTATGTAGAAAAAAACCTAATCTTTTGAACTAGTTTCAATAATGCTCTAATTTTCTGTACACTTGATCAGTTCTTTTTTTTTTTTTTTTTAAATGTGACCAACCCATTTACATTGCTTTCTTTCTCTTTGTCTCTGCCTCACAGACTCAAGAGATGCTGAACCCACAGTATGAGAAAGATTGGCACAGATGTTAAAATTGTATTAATTAAGAATGAAACTTTCAGCCTGCCATCTGTCTTAACAGAGAAGGGCTTCTTGTTTTGTCTATTTTGACCAGCAGTGACTTTTTCCAGTCTGTTTTCATCACCTGCTGTCTCATTTTATTAATTGCAGGGACTAGGAATTAAATCTGGAATTATTTGTATGCAATTCATGTGTTACAGCCTTTTCTCTATTACTTAAATCTGTAGTATTTGAGTGGTCAAAGCAATAAAGCAATTGCAATTGCAGTCTTTCAGTGCATATAATCATTACATTAAATTATATTAAGTGTTTGTAATTTTTATATTATATTTTCTATTCAGCTATTTCTGTTTGCTTTGTTCAGTTCTTTGGGCAATTGATTACTAATGTTTACTGTGAATAATAAATCCAGTATTAAATGTCAAGTTAGCCTTTGCCAATTTACAAAATCAATTGCATTGCATTTGGTTTTGTTTTCTTATTCTTCAGAAAGACATGCTATTTTCATAGTTTAGTCTGAATGTCTCCAAATCTATGAGTGTCGCAGATATTCAAAGAGAGGAATAATAGAAAGAACTAATTAGCAGATGTAGTCAAAAACTGAGCTAAAGCAATTTTCTTATCTAATTTCAAAATTAAAAGTTTTAGAAGCCATAGCCAGAAATCTGCAAAATAGCTTGAAGAAGGTAACTGTTAGCTCTTGCACTAATCATTTTACCAAGTTGGATAATCTTGGTAAAGAGCCAAGCTCAGAGAGCACCAAGGACTCCACAGCTGAACTCTTGAATGGTTTGTCCTGGACTTCCACTTCCACAGTTTCCTCAAAGCTTCAGAAAGGAAAGATGTAGCCATGAATGGTGAGTGATCAGATTACTAAGTGTTTCATGATAATATGGGATGTTGTGAAATTAATGTGAACTAACTACTTAATGTGAACTATTTAATTGGGGCAGATCTCCATCTCCAAGTAGGAAGAAAAGCAGAGTAAGCCACTGTAGAAATAGCAAGCAGTAAGCAAAATAAAAAATAAGAAACATTAGGTTCTGGGAAAGGCCAGTAGGAATGTAAGACACTAGGAAAGTTTTGTGATGGCTCATTGAAATTATGACATCTGTTTCCTGTCTGTTCTTTCCTAGGATTTCTCTTATATTCTAGCCTAAATTATGATCCTAATGACCCATCCCCTTTCGTTCTAGTCTTGAATAAGAGTAATTGTATTTCCTGCTTCATGGTATAAGTAGATCACTGAAATTCTGGAACAAAAATTGATTTGCTTATTCTGTATAAACAATAGTGGGATGGGCCTTCCTGTTTCATACAAAGGGTTAGTTGCTATTGGAGACAGAAGGTTAGCATAGGTGAATTCATGAACTATACTATTTAGCATTATAAAAGGAACAAAAAAAAGTCTGTCTTCATTTCTCAAAAGGGCATGTTGTCACACAAACTGTGAACACATTAGAACACAGTGTCTGATGATAACCTAGCCTTCAGTAGATGATTCAGAGCATGAATATATATAACAATATAATAATCTGAAGAAGGACAATACATTTATCACAATTCTGCAATCACCTTTCCTAGAAGTTAAATAGAAAATATTGAAGCATCACCATGCCTACCATATGGGTCCATGAAGAATGAAGAAATATGTGTCACAATATGTACCTGTTTCACATCTCAGCATACAAGTATATCAGGGCAAGATTTCTGTGATGCTTGCTGCATATGTATTGCTATTTAAATCATCACGTCTTGCTGCATATGCCACCGAAGCCTGCTATTTCAGTTCAATTTTTGTTTTCTGACATATACTTTATTAAGTGAGTAGGTTTTTCTGTCTTAAGTAAAAGATGAGTGGAATGACTTAGGATGAATGGAGAGGATGAATACAAATATATGTTTAATTATGAATGAAAATGCTAAAAACATATCAAAATATGAACTAATATCACATATTGTTGTATAGAAAAATTAAGTTGATTGTATGTAAATACAATATAAGAATGAATGAAAATGTGGTATTGGAGATTGTACGTCTACATCTTGCAGGCTTCTGACCACTAGGGAAAATAGCAGAGGTAGACATTATTTTCGCCACCTTAGTCAGCAGCTGAATTTGGAATGGCACTTAAAGAGTAATTTATTAAGTCTTTACTGGCAGACATGATTTCTTTTTTCATCACTGTGATTTTCTCCCAGCAGTCAGGGACATTTCAAGTGATGACATGGGCATGCCCATCCCTGGTTCAACAGTTGATTCCTTGGATGACAGGTGTGATATTTCGAGTGGGAATGTTAGCCAAGGGAAATATGACTGGCCAACATTTCGGTGAAATACTTGTTCACTTATCACATGGAAATTCCATTTCAGAATTAACCAGCATGATGACATGAAAGGTCTTTGGATTTTCTTCTCTGTAAAAAAGCAATTCACCTGATATAACTGACATAAAACTGCCTGGATCAGTTCTGTTGGATTGCAGTGTTGCATTGCAAATGATAAGAGTCAAAACACTTTTTGCCATGAAATATTTATTGGCACAAAATCAGAGATATGTAGGCTTCCAGGTTTGTTTGATATACTGTAAGAATACAGGAAGCTTTCTGTGAATATATGACTCTGATGTTTAATTCCATATGTTGACAGCGACTAAAATTCAAATATGAATTCGAGACCCACCTGAAATACCAAGGATAGAACAAGCTATCTCCTACGTCAAAAATTTTACAAATAGTCCTGGACTTACGAGCAGCCACTTAGTGACCATTCAAAATTACATTGCCTCCCCCCCCAAAAAAA
Source organism: Protobothrops mucrosquamatus (assembly GCF_001527695.2). Taxonomy (NCBI): domain Eukaryota; kingdom Metazoa; phylum Chordata; class Lepidosauria; order Squamata; family Viperidae; genus Protobothrops; species Protobothrops mucrosquamatus. The sequence continues at coordinate 27,349 of NW_015387534.1, read as the reverse complement.
TCAGTTACAACCTGATTTAAAAGTTACAGCAGCTATATCCTATAACTACTTTTGAAATATCAGATACCATTAAAAAGATGAAAAGGTCTCAGGAAAAATGGATTTGCTTAAAGACCACCACATTTACTTAACCATCATGGTGTTCACCTAACAACCATTCTAAAAATGCTAAAAATTGGGTCCAGTCACATGATGGCCCAAAACAAACACAGTGACTTACAACCATAATTCTGGGCTCAGTTATGGTTGTAATGAAGGAGTACTCATACCTTAAATCTATTTGATCCTGTGACATATGCCATCTGGTCTATGTACTATATTATTTCTTACTCTTAGCCTTACACTATTCTTTCATTTCTACTGTTAATAATTTAGGCTACAGTCTATACCCATAGTTTTTTTACATTACTTCCTAATCTGCTTGGAAAGAGGGGCTGTAGAGTCACTTAAGTGCCTAGGAAATACTGTAGCATCTTCAGGCAGCCACAGTCAGTACTGACAATTCTTGCTTTTAATATCATTTGAACTTGGCTTTGCATTCTCACACTTGTTTCTTGTAGTTTCTAGGACCCAAGATTTTTCAGAGCTGCTGGTGAATAAGGCTCTGGACCTCTTACCTAAATGCCAGTTTTTTTAGCCTGCTTTCAAGTACCTGCATCCTGGGATTCTAGACCATGTTTTTTTTCAACTTTATCAAATTTAGCACACTGGCTGGGGAATTCTCAAAATTGAAGTTGAACATCTTTCAGTTGCTAAGTTGAGAAACAATGATCTAGAGCAAAGCATAAGGTATATGACATATCTTGGCTGTTCCATTGTCATTGGAACATCTTTGTTGTTGAAAGCACCGTACTTCATCAGAGCATATCTGCTACATCTTCTCAGAGTTTCTTTTTGAAAGGGCTGACTTGTGTGATCCTGAAATATGGGGCCCATAAAGGTAAAAAGAACCTAAAGAAGAAATGGAGCATGGGAAATTATTTACCATGTGTCTTTCCTTTCATGCCACCTGAAAAAGATATCCTGAAATACATTACAAAAATGTTCACTTAAACAACAAAAGAATTATCTATGTCTTTGTATAAAATCACACATGAGACTGTTTAGAAGACGGAAAAACTTATGCTGGCCAAAAGCTGTACAATATTTTAATCAGATGAAAATGCGTTAAGGTCAGGCAAAGATGCTAAGCAGTAGCATTGAGGAAAGGACAATTGGAGGTCACTTTTAAGTGAAATCTGTTAATCCTATTTCAAGGGTTCAAACACTGTTGTTTTCATGCATTCCTACAAATGGCTGAGGACTATGTTTTTGATTTCTGGCAGCTGTGTCACCAAAATAATGTGGCATGGTTGAAGTGATTTTTGAGGTAGATGCAAAAAAAGAAAGAAAGAAAAGAAATTATAGGTTGCTAAAACCCTAGGCAGCCCACTTCCAGCTTAAATTGTGTTTATCCGATTTTCTCTGGAATGTGCACAGAAAGATTTAAGTTCACACAGTGCAACTTTTGATGTGTTCCTCTTGAAAGTGGTTCTTCTAACTCTAACATAGACCAATATTTAACAGAATCTTTCTATTGCTCCGGAATCTGTTTTACACTTGTGAAATTTGTTATCTTCTACATTTGTCAATTGAGATAATATATTTTATTTATTTATTATATTTTCATGCTGCCCATCCAACCAAAGGCAGCTTGTTGTTGTTAGTTGCGAAGTCGTGTCCGACCCATCGTGACCCCATGGACAATGTTCCTCAGGTCTTCCTGTCCTCTACCATCTTCTGGAGTCCATTTAAGCTCACTCCTACTGCTTCAGTGACTCCATCCAGCCACCTCATTCTCTGCCGTCCCCTTCTTCTATTGCCCTCAATCTTTCCCAGCATTAGGCTCTTTTCCAGTGAGTCCTTCCTTCTCATTAGGTGGCCAAAGTATTTGAGTTTCAACTTCAGGATCTGGCCTTCTAAAGAGCAGTCAGAGTTGATCTCTTCTAGGACTGACCAATTTGAACGCCTTGCAGTCCAAGGGACTCGCAGGGGTCTTCTCCAGCACCATAGGTCAAAGGCCTCAATTCTTTTACACTCGGCTTTTCTTATAGTCCAACTTTCACAGCCATATATTGCAACTGGGAAAACCATGGCCTTGACTAAACACACTTTTATTGGCAGGGTGATGTCTCTGCTTTTTAATATGCTGTCTAGATTTGCCATAGCTTTCCTCCCCAGGAGCAAGCGTCTTTTAATTTCTTGGCTGCAGTCCCCACTTGCGGTGATCTTGGAGCCCAGGAAAATAAAATCTGTCACTACCTCCATTTCTTCCCCATCTATTTGCCAGGAATTGAGAGGGCCGGATACCATGATTTTGGTTTTCTTAATGTTGAGTTTCAAGCCAACTTTTGTGCTCTCCTTCTTCACCCGCATCAAGAGGCTCTTTAGTTCCTCTTCACTTTCTGCCATTAGAGTGGTATCATCTGCATATCTTAGGCTGTTGATATTTCTCCCAGAAATCTTAATTCCAACTTTTGATTCATCTAGCCCTGCCTTTCTCATGATGTGCTCTGCATATAAGTTAAGTAGGTAGGGCAACAGTATACAGCCTTGCCGGACTCCTTTCCCAATTTCGAACCAATCAGTGGTTCCGTGTCCAGTTCTCACTGTTGCTTCTTGACCCGCATATAGGTTTTTCAAGAGACAAATAAGACAGTCTGGTACTCCCATCTCTTTAAGAACTTGCCACAATTTGTTGTGATCCACATAATCAAAGGCTTTAGCATAGTCAATGAAACAGAAGTAGATGTTTTTCTGGAACTCCCTAGCTTTCTCCATGATCCAGTGTATGTTGGCAATTTGATCTTTAGTTCCTCTGCCTCTTCGAAATCCTGCCTGTACTTCTGGAGTTCTCGATCCACATACTGCTGAAGTCTAGCTTGTAGGATTTTAAGCATAACTTTACTAGCATGTGAAATGAATGCAATGGTGCAATAGTTTGAACTTTCTTTGGCATTGCTTTTCTTTGGAATTGGAATGTAAATTGACCTTTTCCAATCCTGTGGCCACTGTTGAGTTTTCCAAATTTGCTGGAAAATTGAGTGTAGCACTTTTACTACATCATTTTTTAAGATTTTGAATAGCTCAGCTGGAATACTGTCACCTCCACTAGCTTTGTTGTTGCTCAGATTTCCTAAGGCCCATTTCACTTCACATTCTAGAATGTCTGGCTCGAAGTCAGTGACCACTCCATCGTGGTTATCTGGGACATTCAGTTCGTTCTTGTATAATTCTTCTGTGTAGTTTTGCCACCTCTTCTTAATCTCTTCTGCCTCTGTTAGGTCCCTGCCATTTTGGTCCTTTATCATGCCCATCTTTGCATGAAACGTTCCCTTCATATCTCCAATTTTCTTGAAGAGATCTCTGGTCCTCCCTATTCTATTGTTTTCTTTTGTTTCTTTGCATTGTTCATTTAAGAAGGCATTCCTATCTCTTCTAGCTATTCTCTGGAATTCTGCATTCCATTGGGTGTATCTTTCTCTTTCTCCCTTGCCTTTCTCTTCCCTTCTTTCCTCAGCTATTTGCAAAGCTTCCTCAGATAGCCATTTTGCTTTCTTGCATTTCTTTTTCTTTGGGAAGGTTTTAGTTGCTACCTCTTGTACAGTGTTGCGAACCTCCATCCATAGTTCCTCAGGCACTCTGTCTATCAGATCTAATTTCTTAACTCTATTTGTCACCTTTACTGTATATTCATCAGGAATATGATTTAGTTCATACCTGAGTGGCCTAGTGCTTTTCCCTACTTTCTTCAATTTAAGCCTAAATTTTGCAACGAGAAGCTTATGATCTGAGCCACAGTCAGCTCCTGGT
>NW_015387534.1:12926-23314 GCF_001527695.2 Protobothrops mucrosquamatus | reverse complement strand
AACCTCCATCCATAGTTCCTCAGGCACTCTGTCTATCAGATCTAATTTCTTAACTCTATTTGTCACCTTTACTGTATATTCATCAGGAATATGATTTAGTTCATACCTGAGTGGCCTAGTGCTTTTCCCTACTTTCTTCAATTTAAGCCTAAATTTTGCAACGAGAAGCTTATGATCTGAGCCACAGTCAGCTCCTGGTCTTGTTTTTACTGACTGTATAGAGCTTCTCCATCTTTGGCTGCAGAGCACATAGTCAATCTGATTTCTGTGTTGACCGTCTGGTGATGTCCATGTGTAGAGCTGTCTCTTGGGTTGTTGGAAAAGAGTGTTTGCTATGACCATCGTATTCTCTTGACAAAATTCTATCAGCTTGTGCCCTGCTTCATTTTGTACTCCAAGACCAAACTTGCCTGTTATTCCGCTTATCTTTTGGCTTCCTACTTTAGCATTCCAATCCCCCATGATGATAAGGACATCATTTTTGGGTGTTAATTCTATAAGGTGCTGTAGGGCTTCATAGAACCGGTCAATTTCATCCTCTTCAGCACCAGTGGTTGGGGCATAGACTTGGACTACTGTGATATTGAATGGTTTGCCTTGGATTTGAACTGAGATCATTCTGTCATTTTGGGGATTGTATCCCAGTATTGCTTTTCCTACTCTTTTATTGACTATGAAGGCTACTCCATTTCTTCTGAGGGATTCTTGCCCACAGTAGTATACTTGATGGTCATTTGAGTTAAATTCACCCATTCCCGTCCATTTTAGTTCGCTGATTCCTAAGATGTCGATATTCAGTCTTGTCATCTCTTGTTTGACCATGTCTAGCTTGCCTTGATTCATGGATCTTACATTCCAGGTTCCTATGGAGAAAAGATCTTTACAGCATCAGACTTTCCTTTCACCATGCTGTAAAGTCCTTTCTGCTTTGGCCCAGTCGCTTCACTCTTTCTGGCGCTACTAGTACTAGCCCTCTGCTGTTCTCCAGTAGCATATTGGACACCTTCTGACCTGAGGGGCTCATCTTCCAGTATTATATATCTTTTTGCCTTTTGGTACTGTCCATGGGGTTTTCATGGAAAAGATACTGGAGTGGGTTGCCATTTCCTTCTCCAGTGGATCACATTTTGTCAGAACTCTCTGCTATGACCTGTCCGTCTTGGGTGGCCCTGCATTGCATAGCTTATAGCTTCATTGAGTTACACAAGCCCCTTCGCCATGACAAGCCAGTAATCCATGAAGGAGTTTATATCATTATACTGTAATATACCCAAAATTTTCTGGCTTTTTACATGGTCAGACATGGTAGGGCTACCATATGTGGACTGTTGTGTCTGTAGTCATTTGGATTTTTTTTTTTAGCCCAAGCACCGAGCTCCATTAGGAGACCTAATGGAAGAGTACTACAGCTTTCTCTATGATGGTTGCTGGATGTTCTTTTCTTACTCTTCTCCTCTTTTCTGCATGTGAAGAAATTGGAGGAATGAGAAGAGACATTTCATGTCTGGGCTGAAAAAATCTGGATAATTCTTAGATGTGAACCAAGAGATACACAAATCTCTAATTTGTTGCCCTATTTAAGAGGTTTGTCTTGGAACCCAAAGAGTTTCACATATATTCTCCTCTCAGTAGTCCTAGCTTTTCCAAGGATATCTCTCCTCACTTCTGTTTAAAACAAAGTAGAATAATGTTTTAAATCTTCCTGCCCAAGGTAAGAACTTTTTTTAAAAAAATATTATGAATATTCTGAAATCACAAATAGTAAATGTGAAGTATGCCATCTTTTACATGGGGAAGTGTTTCCATTTCAAATCTATTTTCCAAATTATGGAAAATTCCCTTTTAAAAACCAATGAAACTAAATCTCTAGATATACAAATGAATTTATTGGGAGAATGGAAACACAAGGTAAGGAAAGAAATCACCCAGAATTTCAGCTGAAATTAATGAATTTGTCCTAACTTAATTCTGTATTTCCTGTTTTGAACCAGACCTTGGGCTTCCAAATTTGTAGTGCTTATTGGGCAGTGGACAGTTAGACAGAGAGCACCTGTTTGGAACAATTTTTTTTTCTTTATATTTTCAGTTGATAGAATATGGAGTTATAAGGAAAGCCAGGGTTGTTGGTTTTTTTTTTTTAGACTAACCATTGCTTACCCATTAAGGCAAAATGTTCCATCTCTGATGTCAACAGATCAGAAAACTATCTAATGTCTGAGTCCAGTTTCTTAACACCATGTGTCAAGCCCATATAATTGGCAAAACCTCAAAAGCAGGAACCACAAAGGTTTCAGAAAAGCATCTTTAATCCTAGTCAAAGAAAAAACAAAATTGGTAGGGGTAAATTTCCAGACAGGCTTGGAGCAGCCAATTAAGGTGGAATCTCTTTGAAACAATTCCTTCCCACAGCTTCTACATCTGGACTGGTCTGTCTCTTCTGACATCAACTGAACTTCTGTTCGCCCAGCTGGTTCTCACAGTTTTCATGCCCTATAGTTGAATAATAAAAGTAGTGGCTAGTTTTCACTAATTATGCCAATATATAAAACAGATTGAATATATTGGGGGGGGATGGGAAGAGATTGTATTCATTATCTCACACGGCATTACTTAGAAGTCAATTACCAACAACAGTTATGAAAGCCTACATTCTGTGATTAAAATATGAATCCTGTTTAATCCAGTGTTCCAAAATGGGTTAAAGTTGCATGCTTAGGGTATGTGCCATATAACAAAACCAAGGAAAGGCCTGGGAGATGAGATTTTTTATAAATCTAGATTCATGAGGCACTCACTTATTGAATGGTATTCTTTGCTGCTTTTTATTTCATTTCATTTCATTAGTATTCTAAAGTAGTAAGTAGTAAAAATATTGCACATTATCTTCAAACTACTTTTGAAGGATTGAGGATTACCAGATTGGAAATACCTCGTTTTGCTTGCTGCTGTTGAAAGTACTCAGTACAGTTTCAAAAGCAGTATGCAGGCTATGTCTACAGAGCTTTATTATTATTATTTTCTGCTTAGAAAAAAAAGAAAGGAAAAGGAGATATGAATGGTATGCTTTTCTTGAATCAGAGCCCAGGTCTGGAAGAAAAAAAAGAAAAAGAAAACATGAATAGAAGCTAGATGTGAGGTTTAAATCCCTTGATGTTTTGCTTAGGAAATGAAATATATTAACAATTGAATATGGTGCGTTCTTATGCATTTTACATGTATACCTACTCAAAGTTATCTTTTTTTAGCCTTACCAACAAAGGAATATAACTGAGAAGTTATCAATTTTTTTGGGCCTCTTGAAAAAAGGTCTTCTTGTAATATCTTTTCAAAAGGAATAAAAAATGCTGTCTCCAGAAATGTTTCTATTCATATCAGAGTTCACAGTGCATCTTTCCCTTGAGGAAATTTTTTTTTTCTTATGCATGTGAACCGTGCAAGGCATTTAGATAACTGAAGACTGGCATTGAAATAAACATTTGGTACACAAATTGAGATTACACAGGGCTCTCCTGAACAATATGCCTTTTCTCAAGTCTGAGAAGTTTAATTCAGTCTACCAGTCTGTTCAAAACAGTTATTATGGTTCCAGGATTTCTGTAGACTACAGCATCTACCAAGAAATAACTGCAGCAATCTAATCCTTTGGCTCAGTGGAGAAATCCCCAATCTCCAATACTTGCTGTTTGTATTCCATGTTTAGGAATGGATGGGAATTATGGACACTGTGCTATTCAAATGTTTCCCTGGTGCTTTTTAAGGCAACAAGTTCTTCAGTATTAGATTGCTAAGCATGGTTGTTGTTTTTTTCCGTCTTAAAGGCCAAAGCATTTAGTTCCACTCATGCATATGTGAGGTTGGAACTTAAAAGAAAGCAAAGACCAACATAAATTTCAAATTATATACTGTACTTAACATTACATTTCTGTTTTCAAGGCTACAACTAAATTAATTATCATAAAGGTTAATTGTAGAAAAAACATTCAATATTTGCTAAAAAAATTAAAAAAATAAATTAAAGAAAAGCATGGGTTAACAAGCAATATCAAGCAGTCTATCTTTTTGCAAGAAAGTAGACAGTTTTAAAAAAATAAGAATCAGATATTTATTAGATTGATACAGTAGATATTTGATAGATCATTGCACATCTATGACTGGAATGCAGAATTTTCTATTCTGTTTTTACCACAACTTCCAAGTTTGGTTAGTTTTGCTATTGGAAACCTCAACCCTAGGAATGATGAAAAAAAATGAAGTGATTGAACAGACAATGCATCCAAAAAATTAGTACATCGGAAGAATCCTAAAGCTTCCAACATTTCAGGTAAAAAGGTAATCTTCCATTCTGGGATTTATTACTAGCAGTGTACTGAATGTGTTCAAATGTACTGATTAATGTTCAGTCTATGTTAGGATTTTTCTCTTCTCCCCTGTGTTTTTTATATTGTACATTTTAACAAAAGGTATTGGAATTTTTCTCTTCTGTCTTGTTTAGGTTTGCAGTGTTAAATATATAGTGTTAAACTTGCCTGCTTATCATGTGTTCATTAGATTTTTATCCCAACCCTTCTCCAGGATGTTAAAGTAAAATTCATGTGTTTCACATTTACTGTTTTATCCACAACAGCTCTAATGAAGTACATTGTACTGAGAAATGGGAACTGGCGTAAAATTACCAGTTAGTTTTTTCATGGCTGAAAGATTCAAACCTTGGATTCCCTAGTCCAAGACCCAAATATGTAGATAAATTAGATTATAAATTTCTTTGTATCAATAGGGATTGACTCCATTTTTCATGCAGAATTATTTCACAGTATAAGTGGCTTGGCTGGCTTGGTTTTTACAATTGTCTTGAAAACCTCTTTGTTTTACCTGTTTTTAAGTGAAAGATATAGATGATGTTTAAATTGCATAATGATTTATTCAAGGGGCTGAGAATGGCTTCTGGCTGGAGGCCTCATTGTGTGTTAAAAGTCTAAACTTTATATTGAGACTGATTTTAACACTGTTTCTTCTGAATTGTTTAACTTTGCTTCAGAAGACTCTTGTGCCAAGGAAATTTGTATTTTTAAACTGCTATTTTAATGGTTTAACTTTTTTTCAAAAAAATATTTTTATTTATTTACAATAGATAAAATAGATGGACTTAAAAATAGTAAGCCAGAGTGAGAATAGATTGAAAATTGTTTTTGAGTCAGATGCATTTTATGGCCTGCAATATATATATATATATATTGAGTACAGAGTACTCAATATATGTACTCTGTACTCAATATATGTACTCTGTACTCAAGAGTACAGAGAAGAGCAACAAAGATGATTAGGGGACTGGAGGCTAAAGCATATAAGGAAAGACTGCTGGAATTGGGAATGTCTAGTTTAATGAAGAGAAGGACGAGGGGTGACATGATAGCAGTATTCCAATATCTCAGGGGCTGCCACAAAGAAAAGGGAGTCAAGCTATTTTCCAAGGCGCCTGAAGGCAGGATAAGAAGCAACGGATGGAAACTAATCAAGGAGAGAAGCAACCTAGAACTAAGGAGAAACTTCCTGACAGTTAGAACAATTAACTAGTGGAACAACCTGCCTCCAGAAGCGGTGAATGCTCCAACACTGGAAGTTTTTAAGAAGAGACTGGACAGCCATTTGTCTGAAATGGTATAGGGTTTCCTGCCTGAGCAGGGGGTTGGACTAGATGACCTCCAAGGTACCTTCCAACTTTATTATTATAATATATATATATGAGATATTTTTTTAAAAAAAGAATCCAACTTTTAAATTAATACAATTCTTAAAGTAGCTGCCCCACAGTCTCAACACAAGAGACCATGTTAATAAAAGAAATGTGCTTCTTTGTGCAAGGTCAAAAACACTTCGAAATTTTTCAAGTGTGCATAGGGCCAAAGAAAATAGAGATTCGGAATAGTAAGTAAGAATGATCCATTAAACAGAGTCTACCCATTATAATTTTGCATCAATCATTTGATCAAAGCATGTTGGCAGATCATTCTGCTAATTTAACCAATGACATACTGTACAAATATATTCTACATTGCAAATATATTATATATATATATATATATAATATAGATGTGTGGGAAGAAGCCAGAGAAAGGAATATTTTGGGGAATATTAAAAAAGCAGAATATATTTCCCCAAAGGAATAATGGAGAAGATCTTTTAAAAGACAGAAACCTCTCCCTCTCCCCCAGCCAGACAGCTCAGCAGAAACCAGCTTTTAAAAATGCAGATGTAATAATCCATTCAGGAAGGTTGGAGCCTTCCAGCTAGAAGTTGAAGAGATTAGGAAGAAAAATCTACATACCCCACTCAAATTCTAAGGATAGGAGACATAATAGGATTAACCCACTTTTATGTTTGCAAGGTTGAGGCATTCAGCGGAGACACATTGAGTGAACAAGCTTCCTTTATTGATCTCTTCTCACAACCAGCAACCAGCAAAATGGCGCGCAGGCCTTTTATAGTGTCCAAAACCCGGACAGTGTCAGCCAATAAAAATCAGGCTGTTTTTGCGCCTTGTGCATGCACACAAGGCTGGCGACAGCCAGTCTGGTCCCGGGCAGCTTTTGGTCTGCCCGGGACCATTTGCAACATTTCTGAGCCTGCTGAATGCTTCAGACTTAGGTCAAAATACATGACACAAGAAATACAAAGCTTCAAACAGGAACAGGAAACAACCTCAAGAACCCCAGAAGGTATAAAAGCCCACCACTCTGCTCCATGTGGTCAGCTTTTCCCAGAGCCATCTTTCTGTCTGGCTCTCCTCTTCAATAAACTACAACCTTCTTTCTAAAGCAATCTCCATTTTGATCATTCTCAGCTTGGACTGGACCCTGGTGAAGATTTTTCCTTCAGCAGATGCATAGGCAGCATTCGTTATAAGAAATTTAGGCACATAAGCTTTTAATTACATTATGTCCTTTTGCATGGATGCAAGAGTTTGTTTTTCTTAGCCTCAAATTGAGATGCCAGTTCAGGTAGTCCTCAACTTACAACAGTGCATTTAGTGACCATTCAGTTACAACGGCACTGAAAAAAGTGACTTATGAGCATTTTTCAAACACTGCAGCATCCCCATGGTCACATGGTTTATATTCAGATGCTTGACAATTGACTCACATTTATGATGGTCGCAGTGTCCCGGGGTCATGTGATCGCCTTTTGCAACCCTTCTGACAAGCAAAGTCAACGGGGAAACCAGATTCACTTAACAATTGTGTTACTAGTTTAACAACTGCAGTGATTCAGTTAAAAAATGTGGCAAGAAAAGTAGTAAAATGGGGCAAAGCTCACTTAACAAATTTCTCACTTAGCAACATAAATTTTGAGTTCAATTGTGGTCGTAAATTGAGGATTATGTGGAATCCAAGTCATTGGGCATGCAGGGCTTGTGGTCTGTCACTGAATGATGGTTCCATGATCATTTTAAATTGGTTCGTGAACATTTCTGCACAATATTCAAATAGAAAATGAAATTGGCCATTATGCCAGTTATTTACTGTATCGTTTTTACCACACATGTGTTTTAGTTCCTGGATTTTCAGTGGAAAGCCTGTCAAATAAGATCAAATCTTTGCCTGCTACTACCATCCCTTGACTAATACCAAGTTATCAGTTATAACTTCCACTAAACAGGTCTAAAATTATCACTCTTTTAACTAAGAAAAAAAGACATAAGACTTTTGCCTTCTGACTCCTCTAAATAAACAACTGCAGTCTAAAAGTGCTGAGTCTCCATTCAGTAAGATATCAGAGAGAGGTAAATAAAGGTATTCATGTCAGGTCTTTTGCACACCAGATCCAGTATTTAGTTAATAAATATTTTAAAGTCTCTTCAGTGTTATTATAAAGGAACACTGAATTGGTCCTCTGTAATATTCTCTGGGATATGCACAGGCATGCAGTAGTATTCCACTTCCCAACAATTCACTCTTTTGTTTCTCTCATTGTAGATCAGATTTGAAAGGAAAGGTAAAATTCCATCCCATAAATATTTTAGATAGAAACTATTAGCCTGCATGCTTATCAGAGAGAAGGAATGGCTCTTTAGTCTACATGAGTGTTCTCCAAATAAACATAGAGCAGAAGTGGGTTGGATGGCATGTTTCAACATTCCAGATCTGAAGTCAGGCATTGTCTCACAGCATCTCAATGTGTGGGCATATTGAGTTTGATAGAGGAAATCTGGCAAACATCCTCAGGCGCTAAGAATGCCAGTGGTGCCCACCCAAAAATTCATAGATAATTTTAACCTTTCGATCAAAAACTAGAATGATGGCCAAGATTTTTAAACAACCTTCATTATTGCCTGCCAAAGCTGCAAGCCTCAACTTCCATAGTCCCAGAGATGTCAGGATGGAAATTGTACTTTGCAGATGTGAACAATGGCTGAAAAAGTTAAATCAAGTCATGAGAATTTGAATGAAGCTTTTGATCTTTTTCACATTACATAAGCACGCAGCCAATGAAATAATTGTTGGATTTTTGCAATGTGGTCAAACAATTGTCCAATCACATTTCAAAATATGAGTTAGAAACATAAAAGTTTGGATATATATGAGAGATTATGTTCGTGAGACAATGGAATAGATTTGCTCATATACTCATAATATATCAATATACTGATAATTCATTGGATATAAAAGGATAGGGTTCATTGTAAGTGTCTTTGTAAAAAAAAAATTACAGTTGTCAGATTAAATTTTTATTATGCTCCATTGAAAGCCCATTTAGAAACCCAAATTTGACCTGCTAGTAATAGAAGGAAACGTTGTGAAAACCAGCCAAAACAAATACTATCACTATAGCTAAAAGAATTGGCATGGCTAGAAGGAATTCAATCAAATTGGAAACAGATTAACAAAAGAAATCCCCAAAGAAACTTAATCCCATAAGTATACAAAATCTAATATTTGATAGCGCAGACCCAGACATGTATATGGAAAGAATTAGCATATTCAAACAAATGCTTCACACATACTCAGACAAGTGTTAAAACAGATTTCCAGTGAAACCATACGGCTATCAGATTAACACAACACACACACACACACACACACACACACACACACCTCTTCTACAAAGTACACTCCTTCTCTGCAGGTATGCACACATTCTTTCCTATAAAAATCTGGGACCCCAGGATTAGAACTTCGTAGTCTACTTTTTTGAAAATCAATCTCTGTGCTGCACTCTCGAAAGTAAAAGAATCTCCTCTTCAAGCAGTGATCTTCGTGTATTCATTTCCAGTTAAAGTGAAATAGTTAAAATAATAATGATATTAATATTTATTATGATTTTTATGTCTTCGAGCATTTCAAAAATATTTTTGTGTGGCTCCAACATTTTTACAGTCTAGTTCCTATAGGCCAGGGGTAGGCAACCTTGGCTCTTTTATGACTCGTGGATTTCAACTTCCAGAATTCCTGAGCCAGCCATGCTGGCTCAGGAATTCTGGGAGTTGAAGTCCACGAGTCATAAAAGAGCCAAGGTTGCCTACCCCTGCTATAGGCGGTTGAATGGCTGGAACTATCCAAGAAAACTGAAGTGAAGAAGCTTCATGGATGAAAAGCAAAACATCCTCAAAGAAAAACAAACAAAGTCCAGTTGCCTTTTGAAAAAATACCTTAGGGACAACCATGACCTGGATGACTGGGAATCTCCATACACATGTCCAAGAAAAATTATACACCAGTAGTTCATTCTCTTTGCACAAAATTCCTAAGCATATTATCTTTGGAGACTTGGCATCTTTGTTAACACTTCCAATCTTCATAAGTCCTTATTGTCTAGAAAATCCTGCCAGGCATTTGAGTTGTTCCATTCCATATTAATGGGGCAAAGGTAACTATGATAGCAATGCAGATTCTAGGCCACAGAACTTGGCAATTGAGGCACTTGAAAAAAACATTCCTGTAGAAATCAATGGCACTTTTATATTCTTGCCAACAGAGCACACCCTATTGATTTAAAAGGTAATGGAATTCACCAGAAAGCTTTCAGCACAAAAATGTGTAAAGCAAACAGGAATATTGGAAGGGGATGCCAGCACATAATAGAGAATGAGTGAAATATTGGTAGCATAATATAGAAATAATTCCAGTGTTGCTAAGAAGCATTTTACCTTGGAACCAACTGATCTGTCTTGTTTGAATTGAAACAGATTTGAGTTATATTTGGATGAGAGCTCATAGAATACTTTAAGAGAATAGGCTTATTTTCTTAAAGGATAAATGCAAAATTACCTTTTTTTAGCCAGTGGAAACAAACATCTGTATTCTATGGGGAACTAAATGAGTATATGCATGATGTTATCAGAAATGAGTTCATTTGAAAGGACTTTACTATTCTGGATGATGCTATCTAGTTTT
>NW_015387534.1:4217-12476 GCF_001527695.2 Protobothrops mucrosquamatus | reverse complement strand
CCAATCTGATAAACAGAGAACTGCTTCTGTTATCATAGAAATGTATTTATTTATTTTATAATCAATGGTGAAAATGATGCTCAAGGTAACTAGCAATAAAAATATAGCTAACACTCCAAATTATAATTAACATCCACACAGGCCTCCATCCGTAGGGAATGGGGAAAACAATGACAAAACGTGTATGACTTTATATGCAAATGCAGCTTACATAATAATATGTGATGCTGGGGTAAATAATGTCAGTATTTGTGTGATAACGTCACTAAACTATGTACGATGATTTGATCTTGTAGTTTGTGGAAGATTCTACCAGTCTCCCGTCCAGATACACACAAAATGTTGCTTTTCATTAAAAAATATTAAGACATTTCTTTTTAATATTGCCTTTTAATTGTACTAGCTTTTTTAATTAATGGCTTTTTATATCTTTCTAGAATGCATTTACTTTTCAATTTGGTCCATGCATTGCCTTGGTAACAAATAATGGAAAGATGTATAATTAATAGTTACATACTTTCTTGGACAGTTGTGCATAATCAATATTATATACTATGGGTAATACTGTATCTTCTGCTTCTTTTTTCCTTAGATTCTATGCATGTATACCCATAAGTAAATCTCATTATTTTCAGTATATTTATACACAGAGATTATGTTTAGTGTAATGTTGCTACTATAAGCCCTATGGAACCTAGCAGATCTTATCTTCTAAGGAGCAATATATGCATATAAGACTACAATATTAAATATACATTCCTGGAAATAAATTAAATTGAATTGCATCATGGAACTTTCTTCTGTTGTAGCATAATAATTCTACAGGCAATGAAGAAAAGAAGTCCACAGGCAAAGAGAAAAGTTTCAGTGATAATTGCATCTATTCTATAGGAGCAAATACCAGCATTAGGATAAACATTCAGAACCATATATCCATTTCTCAATGGTTTAATGTATGTTTTTCTCCATATGGTTACATTTTGTACTTTTTGCCCACGCAAATGCACTTGTATATAGACTAAAAACTATATATATATATATATCTTCTAAAATTCTGACTGGCCTTTCAGTTGATTAATACAGCCAATCAATGTATAATTTTTCCTATTTATGTTTTCCAAACTTCTAAACTACAAAAGATAAGTCATAGAGGAGGGGACTTCACTTACAGTAGATGATAGATAAAAATGAAGTCCATAGAAGTTAAAATTAAAGTTTTACTATAATTCATATTTTCATATTTCATTTTTTGTCCCATAGAAACATGGGAAAAATTAAACAATCTAGGAAAATCTTGATTTCTCTATTAAAATATTTTAGAAGAAGTTCCATAAAGCACAGATCTCACATCTCTGCTGAATATGTCTTTCTGTTCTATGCAAGATTGCTCTCTGGATAATAGTTACATATAGCATTCTCATGTTTTAAGTTTAGCTGTGATGGAGAAACTTGACTTGGCTGTGCCAGCAAACTGATTCATTTGCTATTAATGCAATCCATATTTAGCAATGTATCTGCAGCATAAAAGATCTCTTCTTTATCCCAGGAATCAAACCATACAGAGAGAAATAGTCACAGACTTCTGGATTCTGTTTTGCATGTCCAAATAAGGCAAAACAAAAATTTAAGAAACATAAACTTGATTTAGAATACCTCCAAATTCTTCCAGGAGTTATTTTTAGCTTTAAAAGGCCTTTGTTATATATCTGAAGATGGTATCTTTTTGCATTTCTCACCAGTTATTTAAACAAATAAACAAACTGAAAACCAGCAGATAATGTTTAAGCAAACACAGCTAAGATTATGCTGGTAAAAATTCTAGCAGCAGCAGAAGGAAAGCAGCAGCAGCTCCTGGAATTTCAAAACAAATGTTGAGCCTTTGTTGTTCAAGGATACCTAGATTCCAATTCAGACTGCAATTTTGGATGGTTCCCAACTAGTTTTCAGGTCTTAGTTGGTAGGGGACTAATGCCAGCAGCAGGTTTAGTATTGATACAGCTGTGGATCTCTCTGTGGATGTTTAGTGACCATCCTTTCACATTTCCTACCTATGCAGGAAAAAACCAACAATCTAGTTGCAACCATTTTGCAGTCATTATTGATGCTGCCACATTATCATCTAGATCAGACATGTCAAATTCAACGCTCACAGGCCCAATCCGGCCCATGATGTGTTTAGATTTGGCTCGCAAACAGACTAGGAGGAGGAGGTGATTGAATAGTTACCTCCTCGCTTCTTCGGGTGTCTTTTCAGTGGCAGCAGCGCTAGCAGAAGACGGGCAGCAGGAGCCTCTCCAAAACGTGGAACTGTGCGGACAGGGGTGTCAAATTCGATTTCATTGAGGGCCGCATCAGCATTGTGGTTGTTCTCGGGGGCAGGGCGGGTGAGGCCGACTGGGTGTGCATAGCCAGGGTGGTTGTTGCTGACTGGGTGGTTGTGACTGGGGTAGGCATGGCCACCTCAATGTTACTCACATCGGGGTGTGCCTGTGGGGGCTAGGCAGGGTTGGGGGATCCAGGGGTCTCTGGCGGGCAGGGCAGTGGACAGGAGGCTCATCCCTTGGGGTGAGATGAGGCGAGGCGAGGCAAGGGGTGGGGCAGCTGCTGCTGGACACTATCGGCCACCACACAGCACAGCGAGCACACAGGGGCCAATAGTGTCTGGCAGTGAAAGCATCCAGGAAAGTGAAGTGTGGTTTGGCTTCAGCAGTAGGAATTTTTTCTTCGTGTGAATGATTCCAACATCCTTTAAAGAGGCACTAGTCTACTATCTCTTCAAGAAGCCATTACTGGACCCATTATTCTGGACAATTTTTGTCTAGTATGAGAAAGTGGTTGTGTACCAGCTTCAGAGGTCCTGGATAAAGCAGATTACTTGGACCCCTTTCACTTGGGTTTCAGACCTGGTTATGGGACTAAGACATAATTGCTCATGCTTTTTAATGACCTCTGACAAGAGTGGGGTAAAGTTAGTGCATTCATCCTTGCTCTTCTTGACTTTTCAGTGGCTTTCAGTACCATCAAACCTGGTATTTTTCTGGACTGGTTGTGAAGGTTGGGAATAGGCAGCACTGTATTGAGCTGGTTCTTTTCCTTCTTCAGTAGCTAGTATTGATTGGGGGCAACAGATCCTGCTCTCAGCTCCTAAACTAGGGATTGCCTCAGGATTTGGTACTCTTGCTGCTGTTTAACATCTATATGAAGCCTACATGATTTGGTTGCAGTCATCCATAGCTGTGGGGTGGGGTATCATCAGTATACTGATAATATCCACCATATATCTCTGCCCTTGATGAAGTAAGTAATGCTGCCAAAGAAAAACAAGAAAGTCCAGTTGCTTGTGAAAAAGCATCTTTGGGATAATGCTGCCAATCTCTTAGTATATGGGGACTATAGGAATTTGGATGGTAAACAACAGGCTTTGGCTCAACCCTGGTAAAGTGTGGGCTTGGGTTTGGGGTGGGGCATCTGAATCTAGAAATTTTGCTATCTTTGGTTCTGTATGGGATTGCAGATTTGGTACACAATCTAGGGGCTCTTTCTGATCTCATTACACCTTTAAAGAGCAAGTGGCAGTCATGGCTAGAAGGACATTTGCACATTTAGAGTTTTGTGCCAATTGCACCCTTCCTGCATCAGGAGGCTCTATGGTTAGTCACTATGCCCTGGTCACTTCCCATTTGGATTACTGTAATGTGCTCTACGTGGGCTGTCCTTAAAGTGTATTCAGAAGCTTCAGTTGCTGCAAAGGCAGTGGTTACCTAATGCAAACCTAGATTGATGTATATTACACCTCTAGATCTATGTGCTGCATTGGCAAACAATTTGCTTGCAGGTCCAATGAATTTATCAACCATATATTATAGAGTATAATATTTATGTAATGTGCTGGGAGTCCATAATTTCAGCTAGGAGAAAAATGACTACAAATAGGGGTTTCAGGATTTGAAGAGTGTTTAGCAAAGCTATGAATGTGCAGAGAATTTGGCAGCCTTCACATCCCCCTTTACCTTTTTAAATTCTCCTCTATCTGTCATTGCATAGACTGTGCAATTTCAAAGAAAGCAACTTCAAATGACTCTATGTCTGGTCAGATACTTTACAAAATCAAATTGTATATAATGTTGACAAAGAAATTGGGAGGTATAGCTTATAACAAGGGTACTTGAACGTATTTCAAAAGGTTCTGAAATTGGTGTTAGGTAGGAATCATTCAAGTAACGATGCAGATTTTCACCTTTGAAAACCATGAAAACAGGACTTATATTCAAAGCTTAAGTACCCTTCCTTCTACAGGGATAATTTTCTAGGTGCTATATTTAAACCAGAAGAGCCTGTGTGTAGTGGGTAAATGATGCCCTTCAGGCTATGCAGCATAATAAACAACTCCTTTCCTTTTTAATGAAATCCAGAATTCTGAAAACCTCGTCAGTAACTATATAAACCTTCATTTAGATGCAAAGATAAAAATAGCTTAAAGCCATTATCTGAATCCCATATGAGAGCCTGTTGCTTTGAGGGCTCAACTTATATTATTTAAAGTGTGTCCAGATGTATCTTCCTTAGAATCTTTACTCCTCAACTGATAAATGTCCAAATAGTGGCTAAAATCTTATGCTTCAATTATGTCCAGATGTACCTTCTGGGAGATGGTATGAGTATGAACAAAGCAGATCATAATAAAGGATTAGTCGTTCATTACAGTGTTCATCCTGGTCAGGGAGAAAACAAAATAAATGATTTAGTCCAAGCTCTGCCATGAGAAGATGCATCCATAAGCTGCCTATAAATATTTGCTTACATGTGGTTTTGAAGCCAGCTTGGTGGTTTTGGGCCAATAACTCTCTGTCAGCCCAACACATTACCCAGGGTTGTTGTGGGAAAAATAGAAGGAAGGAGTATTAGGTATGGTTATAGCCTTATAAAGTAAGGCAGGATAAAAATCTAATAAATAAAACAAAAAAAAACTTTTTAACTCAGAGATGGAATGAAAAAAAGTCAAAGGAACATGATTATTTTGTAGAATGACCCTTATGAAATAGACCTACTACCTAACTCAGACAAAAGATATTCCTGGTAAACTGTTGTTAGTAAATATGTTTAATCCTGAAAAGAAAATTACTAAAGCTGTTGCAGTATGAATTCATGAGAAACTAGAAACATATGCCTTTAAGCTCAAAGCTGTTTTCATGGAAATAGCAAGTGAATAAGGTAACAGAGGCAAATAATGGTAGAAGATCTTTTTCAACCAGGTACATCAGTCTATTGGTAACATCAGAAGCCAGGACTTTTTGAGGGAAACAAGATAATGTAGCTCTAACATATTAATATCATGGAGAATAGAGACTCCTGGATATACCTACATCATTTCTGGCTCTTTTTAAAAATCCTTTTGCAGGCCACGTTTTATTATGTTTCTTAAACTTAATGGGAAAAAATGTTGTTCAGTGATTGAGTGTATGCTGCCCATGGGAAAAACTATCCTAAAACAACTCATATTCAGTCTTTGTCCTGAATCATCATGGATGTGCAAAGAGGCATATAAGAAACTATATGAAACTATTTCCAAAAGACTTGTGAACATAGTATGGAAAATTGCTTCCAGATGACCAGCCTTCTTTACCAGGTATTACAGGACTCCTGTAGTTCCCAGCTAGTATAACAAATGAAAGTTGCCAGGAAGCCTGCCATAGATTGCTTGTAGTCAGACATGATTAATTAAGAACTATAAGGACTGAGCAGGATGATAAAAATCCAGTCTGCTTTTCTGTAAATGTTAGGATGATTTAAACTAGTGTCTTTTCAAACTTGGCAATTTAAAGATGTATGGATTCTCCAACCGTTGCTGTCTAGGTAATCTTGGGAGCTGATGTCCCTACATGTTAAAATTGCCAATTTTGAAGGAACCAATTTAAATTAATAAAACCCAGACCTATATTCACAACTTCTCACAATGTATAACCTTTGCACTGTCTTTGTTTTGTCTTCTTCTAACTTATGTGGCAATGCCAGTACTTTTTATATATATATAAAAGCAAATTGTCCTGTTACATATAAATATCTCTGAAGTAGTATACTGTTTTGGTCTAATGTCAGTTTCTGCCTCTTTGCTTTTCTTTTATAGAACTCCACTATTATAGAGCAATTTCCAATGTTGCATAGCATCAATGAATAAGTAAATGTTGTCAATAAGATTTAGACGATGGCTGACCTGGATTCCAAGCATATGTGACATATGACATACTTTTTTTCCCATATAACTTCATTAATTTTTAAAAAGAAAAATAGAAAAAACTAACAAAACTAATTTAAAAAAACCATGTGTGTGTGTGTGTGTGTGTGTGTGAGAGAGAGAGAGAGAGAGAGAGAGAGAGAGGAGGGGATGGGAGAGAAGACAGAATAGAGAAAGAAATGGGAGGTGCAATAAAATAAAATAAAACTATAGAATGAAACAAAGATGGACACAAAAATGACTTTTGACTTCTCTCTCTCTCTCTCTCTCTCTCTCTCTCTCTCTCTCTCTCTCTCTCTCTCTCTCTCCTTAGCATTTTATTCTGTTTAGACTTAGCATGTTAATTATCAACAAACAACCTGTGGTCAAATGTCAATGTTGAGACAAAAAGTTTCTACATTTTAAACTATTAAAAATTCAGTTGAGAATTTAACTAAGAGTGTCAGCGGATTTGACTTCAGATCAAACTGGGAGTTTCAGTGGATCTTACTTTAGTAAATATTCAGTGAGGGCAAAACTGCAAATCATGTTAAAAGTACTTTTAAATTTAGCATGTAACTTATAAATACAGCTGGCATGAACTGGAAATTCAGAAGTGGCTGAGATCACAATAGAAGTGGAGGTGGAATATATCTACTCTGGCACCAATAGAAAACTTCCTCGTATGCCAGTGTTATTTCACAGAAGAAGAATTTTCTCGAGAACTGAAGCAGAGGAAGAAGTTCAATCTCCTAAATTTACTGCAAACTTCATAATTATTAGCTAGGCACCAAATCAAGTTGTCTGTATTTGAAAAAACGCTTGGAATGCTGTATTTATCCTTACCAGCTATTTGTACCAGGTCACTTACCTTGAGGTATTTTGGGGGTATAAGAGTAAAAGGGCCTCTGATCGTGGATCATGAAAAACTACAAATTTATCCAATGGTAACATTGCTTAGTTGGGATGACTCATATGAGACTCATATGGACCAGGGAAATTTTCTTTTCTTGTGGATTTTGTGACTCACTTTAGCATAGGCACACCCTGTGAGGTGCATAGCACACCCTTTGGAGATGCATAATTGTGCAGGCAGGATTAGTCCCTCTTATCTGACTCTGTGTCAGCCAGTTTCTTTTCCTTGAGTTTTAACTGCTGGTTAAGGATTGCATTGATAACATACCTTTAGGACTTCTACATCAACTTCCTGCTTTTTAAGTGACTAATTTTTATTTAATCACTTTATTGTTTTTAAAAAAAACACCACATGCTCTTGTTGCAAGGCAATAGCAAAATAATAATAAACACACAAATACTTACTGTGGATTCAATGCTTAATCCAGTGGAAATTGCTCCTGGACAAGGTTCATTAAATAACATGACATTCCAGGAGGTGATACCTATAGTATCACATTAAAAATGCAAGGTTTTGTTTTGCTTTTTTTTAAAAAAAAAATCAATATAACCCATTACAATGCAATATTAAGCAGAACAGTTTACCAAAGACTGAGTTTGTTAAATTATGGCAAATATGTTAAAGTAAAATAAAAAGAAAAGATTTTTATTTATTTATTTGATTTGTATCCCGCCCTTCTCCTTACCGGACTCAGGGCGGCTAACAGCCTTATAAAACCAATATTACAGTAGATATCAATTTAAAACCAGATTAAAAGGAAATATTTGTAATGGCCTAATAATTAAAATTTCCCTTAAAACCCCCACTAAAATTCCCTAGGCCAATCCCGCTTGTTGGAAAAGCCATGTCTTTAGGGCGCGGCGGAAGGAGGGGAGATCCGGGATCACCCGGATCTCTGGGGGTAGTTCGTTCCAGAGGGTGGGGGCTCCCACAGAGAAGGCCCTCCCCCTGGGGGTCACCAGCCGGCACTGTCTGGCTGACGGCACCCTGAGGAGACCCACTCTGTGGGAGCGTACCGGCCGATGGGAGGTAATCTGCGGCAGAAGGCGGTCTCGGAGATATCCAGGTCCGATGCCATGGAGCGCTTTGAAGATGATGACCAACACCTTGAAGCGCACCCGGAAGGCCACCG
>NW_015387534.1:0-2751 GCF_001527695.2 Protobothrops mucrosquamatus | reverse complement strand
GCTCCCGTATCCTCCCCCGGGGCCACCCAGTCAGAGTCAAGGCCTTCTCGGATCCGAGCGACTTTGTCATGCAGATATTGCGCAAAGTCCTCGGCCCTCCCCTCCAGGGGATCCCCCCCTCCCTCAATTGAAGGAGAGAGCGGGTCACCCTGAAGAGGGAGGCCGGGCGGTTATCTGATGACGCAATGAGGGTGGAGTAATAATTAGACCTCGCCACCCTCATCGCCACAAGGTAGGATCTAACATGTATCCTTACCTGTGCTCGGTCGGATTCGGTTTTACTTTTCCTTGCAAGCAAAATTCTGAGGATTTCAATACAGTTTTGTTTCACTATGGAAATAGGAAACGCGGAATATGTTAGTTTTTACAAAATCATGCTTGTACATGATAAATGTAATTTATGTACATGATAAATGATACTGATGATACTCAGTTGTACATATCCACCCCGGGCCACCCCAATGATGCCCTTGACGTGATGACCCGGTGTCTGGAGGTCGTGAGGGTCTGGATGGGGAGGAACAGACTCAGGCTCAACCCGTCCAAGACCGAGTGGCTATGGTTACCGGCGCCTCGGCATAGTCAGCTGATTCCATCGCTGACTATAGGGGGCGAAACTCTGGCTCCCTCGGATCGGGTACGCAACTTAGGTGTCCTCCTGGATCCACGGCTGACACTGGATGACCAGTTGTCGGCCGTGACCAGGGGGGCGTTTTATCAGGTTCGCCTGATTCACCAGTTGCGACCTTTTCTGGACTGGGACGCCCTACGCACAGTCACTCATGCCCTTGTCACCTCCCGCCTGGACTACTGCAATGCTCTCTACATGGGGCTCCCTTTGAGGAGCACCCGGAGGCTCCAGCTAGTCCAAAATGCGGCCGCGCGGGCAGTGTTGGGAGGGACTCGTCGCTCCCATGTAACACCGCTGCTGCGCGAGCTGCATTGGCTGCCGGTGGCCTTCCGGGTGCGCTTCAAGGTGTTGGTCATCATCTTCAAAGCGCTCCATGGCATCGGACCTGGATATCTCCGAGACCGCCTCCTGCCGCAGATTACCCCCCATCGACCTGTATGCTCCCACAGAGTGGGCCTCCTCAGGGTGCCGTCAGCCAGACAGTGCCGGCTGGCGACCCCAAGGGGGAGGGCCTTCTCTGTGGGAGCTCCCACCCTCTGGAACGAACTGCCCCCAGAGATCAGGGTGATCCCTGATCTCCCTTCCTTCCGCCGCGCCCTTAAGACATGGTTATTCCAGCTTGCAGGACTGGCCTAGGGGAAACTTTTAGAGGGGGTTTTAATTATATTTTAATTTGACCAAATTCAAATATTTCCCTTTTAACTAATTTTTAAACTTGTAGTGTTATTTTTGTATTTTTATCTGATTGTTAGCCGCCCTGAGTCCGCAAGGAGAAGGGCGGGATATAAATTTAAATAAATAAAATAAATAAATAAATAAATAAATAAAATAAATGTAATTTACCATGTAATTTACAGAGAAATGGTAGTTACCATGTGCCAGTAGTTATTAATAGTTTTTAAAACTGATTGATGATGTTAGGAAATTGGGCATTTCAATTTTCTGGTAATTTCTCACATTTGAATAATTATTTCTGAAATGCATTTTAATCTGTATCCAGCTAGAGATTTTTTTTTTTTGAGTGAGGAAGGTTTTATAGGAGTGGACAGAATTCAGACTGTCATATTTTAATCTTTCATTTTACAGACCTTTCATGTGATAGGTAAAGTACAATTTATTTATACAACTTCTAATTGTTTTTTTCTCTGAAAGTACTGGACATGATTTGAATTGGAGCTAGTTCTTTAGAAATGGATGAGAAACGATGTTCAAAGTAATGTTTTTCTCTGATCTTGCCTGTTTACCAAAGGCAAGAGCCCATCTTGGGTGATATTGATCAGATTTCCATCTACCTTATAAATTTGACAAGAGCCAAGATGATACAGGAAAGGCAGCTAGTGGCAGTGAACAACCAGGAAACTAAATTACACAAATATAGGGATCCTTATTTAACTACTATTTCAGAAAATCCAGCCACATGGCCAATAAATGATGCTCAGGAGAAGGTCAGATTCCCTATCTGTAAAGTATATGAGGTTCATTTTGTGACTGCTTGCCATAGTCATAAAGCATTGCAAGGATTTTAGAAATATTTACTAAGGAAATTGCTAGTGTTGATGAATAAAAATATCCACAAAAAGAAACAAGTCCAAAGCACTGTACTACGAACTTTTTAAATGCTATTTATTATTATTTGTTATTCATGGATTCAAACTCTAATTCTAATAAGCAAAAGATAGTACAAATATAAATGTTTTAAATTATTCCCCCCTCTCGATCATGAAAAGAGATTTTACAATCCAGATTGCTTTTCAGGATTTCTTGAACACTTGCATAATTCTTAAATAATACAGAGCATTCTTTATTGTTAACACTTCTGTCTTATAGAGAACAAATAATAATTGCTAGCTTAGTCTAATCTACCTTTTGTTTTGTTTTACAAATAAACCTCACTTTAACCTTAACTAGTGGATTATTCTGACTATGAAATGCTTGTGTGTAAGTTTGAATCAGTAAGTCAACTAATATAAATGCTTGTCATGCAGTTGTCTCCTTTACTTTCCAAAGATAGATTTCTTTCAAGTGAATCATTAGCCTCGTTTGAATTTAAATTAGATAGAATGTTGAACTGAATAAATGTTAAAACAGGTTCAAATGTTTCCCTTAGCTTTAGGGTAAAC
>NW_015387533.1:240508-241636 GCF_001527695.2 Protobothrops mucrosquamatus | reverse complement strand
AGATAAGGAGACGTCAGAATTTTATGAAATTTGGAATAAATGTTATAATTGGCTAGAACAGAGAAAGAAAAAGATATAATTATTGATGTATATAAAATGTAAATAAGATGTAAAGAACATTTAAAATGTAAAGCACTGTTCTGTTAGAAGAAAAGATTTATGTTTATGTAGTTTTGGTGTATGGTGAAAAATAAAAAAATAATAATAAAAAAAACAAAGAACGATTTTGGTAATATATTTTTCTTCTTTTTGTTCTTTTTACTACTCTTATAATCTTTCTTAACATCAACTATTGCATTTAAATCCCCAATCATACAAATACTTTCATAATCCAGATCAACTAGTTTCTTATGTACCTTTTTAAAAAATTCATGTTGATTATTGTTTGGTGCATATATTGGTGCATATATTATTGTTTGGTGCATTAATAAGATTTGTTTTTGCTCTAATTCTATTTCCAACATTAAAATTCTCCCCTCTTCATCCAAATATATTAATTTTGATTTTATTTTTTCTTTGACATATATAGCAATTCCTCCTTTCTTGTTTTGTGCTAATGTTATGTATAGTGTTCCTAATTTTACGTTCTCTAGTAGTTTTCTATAATCCTTTTTTATATGAACTTCCTGGAGACATATCACATCTGCATCCAATTTCCTTAATTTGTTAAACATTTGTGCTCTTTTTCTTGGTATATTTAAACCATTAATGTTTACAGAGAAGAGCTTAATTGTGTCTCCCATTTTTTACTTGGTCTGTTTTTTTTATGCTTCTTGTCTCTATTAGCCTTCCTTTTGCTCCTTCTCTTTCTAACCTTTCTCTTTCTTGTATCTTTTGTATTTCTCTTTCTCGTTCAACTTCCTCTGATAAATCCTCATCCTGACTTTTACTCTCCGTCTCTTCCCTACTTTCTTGTTCTTCTCCCTGCATAAAGTAACGTTCATAAAAGTCTTGCGCTTTCTCAAGTGTATCTGTCTTATATTTTTTTTCCTGCCAAGTTAGAAATATGCCTTCAGGTATTAACCATCGAAACATAACTTTATATTTAGTTAATTGGGTCGTTAGAAATTGGTATTCTCGTCTCTGGTTTCGTATTCTACGTGGTATTTGTTTTAATACAATTATTTC
>NW_015387533.1:225574-238874 GCF_001527695.2 Protobothrops mucrosquamatus | reverse complement strand
TGCAGCTCTTAAATTCCAATCTTTCTTGCTTTATAAACTTTATAAACTTTACTGTGGGCTCTCTGTTTCTTCACGCTGTTCTTGTTCTGCTCTATCGCTCCCTTCTCCGCAATTCCAATTCAGTTGCCGCTGTGTCTCTCTCCTTATTGCTTTGCTTTTTCTGCGCCTTCTCTCAGCCAAATGTTCCTCACCTCCTTCAAGTGTTTTCCTCGTCTCCCGTACGAAGCTGTCAGTTCTACTTTTCACTTCCCTCTCAGACTGTCGCCATCGCTCCAGGCCGGCCTTAAAGACCGGCTTCTTCTCCGCCAATTTTAAAAGTGCTGCTCCTGTCTGCTCGGGTGTTTGCATTCCACCCGGCTTCTCTGAAGCTTCCTCTTTAGTTTACCAATCTCTCCGGTATCGGCAAAGCCCTTTCTGGGCTCTTAGCGAAGATTTTTTGGGATTTAGGAACAGAGATCTGTTCCTTCACCCACTCCACGATGACGTCACAGCCGCCTTCTGATAATTCTAAGGTTCTGGTCAAGGCAATGAGCTCAGCCTTTTGGGCTGAAGTTCGCACAGGAAGGGCTGCTGCTTTCAATACTTGGTCCAAAGTGATCACAGCATACCTAGCCATCCTTTTTCCCTGGCACATGAAGCTGCCGCCATCTGTATACAGGTCCCGATCTGCATCCTTAAATGGCCAGTCAACCAGATCCGGATGACCAGAAAACACCTCAGCGATGGTTCGGACACAATCACGAGTAACATCTTGTTCCAGTTGAAGAAGAAAGGTTGCCAGATTGAATCTGCCACTCCACTTTAAGTGTACATGCAGATTATAAAGAAGGGCTATTTGATTCTTCTCAAGGCGATTGGCTGTTAGCCAATGGCGTCTTTTGATTCTAGCAGGTCCTGGATGGAATGAGGAGTCTCAGTGACAATGGTGGTGCTCAGTAGTTTCTAATAAAAGGATGATAGCTGCAGTTGCATGGAGGCATGCAGGCTATCCCTGGGCAATGAGGTCAAGTTGTTTAGAGAAGTATGCCACTGGGCACTCCCAACTTCCAAGGGTTAAAACACCAGCAGCCACCAGGAATTCTGAGGGCTTGCATTAAAGAGGTTTTGATACTGTCAAACGCCATCTGGTAATCATTTGTCCATTCAAAAGGGTCCCTTTCAGAGCCTTTTGTAGCTTCATGCAGGGGCTTTGTCATTAAAGCAAAATTGGGTATCCAAATGTGACAAAAAAACTGCTATTCTCAAGAAACCCTGTAGCTATTGTTTTGTTGTAGGTGATTTAAGAAGACAGCCTGGATCCGCTCCTGTGAGGGCTTCCTAGTACCATGAGATAAATGTAACCCAAATATCTGACCTCCTGCTTAACACATTGTGCCTTAGCATGAGAATTCTTCTAGCCACAGTGGCAAAGGGAGTTCAATAGGGAAACAGAGTTCCGAAGATAATCATCCTCAGAAGGGGTAGCCAAAAGCAGGTCTACATATTGCAACATAACTGCAGTGGTATTAGCAAGTGGCCACCATATGGCCAAGTCAGTGGCCACACATTCCCAAAGATAGTTGGGCTATTCTTAAATCCCTGGGACAAAACAGTCCAGCAAAGTTGTCTATGTTGCCACTGAAAGGCAAAAAAGTGTTGGCTCACAGGAGCCAAGGGGACATAGAAGAAAACATCTTTAAGATCAATAACTATATATCATATGAGTTGAGGGCCTAACTGACTAATCAAAATATAGGGGTTGGGGACCATCTGATGCAATGTAACTGTGATCTGATTGATGGTGCACAGATCTTGACAGAAGTGGTAAGAGCCATCAGACTTTTTGACTGGCTGGATCAGTATGTTATAGGGGCTAACAACCTCCCTAATATGGTCATAAGTGAGGAAATTATTGATTATAGGTTCTAGTCTCTGTAAAATTTCCATACCAATGTAATACTAACATATAGAGACCGGGGAATAATGGTATTTCCACTGGGGATGCATTCATAGCCTGTCCGGGGATTCCAGACTACCATACCTCTGGGTCTACTAGCTGTTCCAATAAGTCATGAGGTTGGGGAACAATATTTACCAGTGAAGCTTGAAGGACCATTAAGTACCAGGCTTGTTCTGGGAGAACTGAGAGTTCTATAAGGTGTCCCTGGAAAGAGATGGGATTTACTTACTAAGTTACTAGTAAGTAAATCCCAGCCCAAAAGGGCCATTGGACAATCAGAAAGATACAGGAACTGATGAGTAAGGCAGGAATTGCCAATAGAACATTCTAGAGGATCAAGAATAGAGGCTGATAATGTTGTACCACCAGCTCCAACTACTTCCATGTTTTCTGAAGAAGAATGTCCCAATGGACAGTTAAGTACTGAGCGTGATGCTCCTGTGTGAATCAAAAAGGGTACTGGTCTCCCTCAGACTTGGAGTTTCGCTACGGGTGCAGAGGGAGATGTTTCTGAGAGGGCTGGGAGACAAAATCTCTCTGCCCCTGATCCCGCTAGAATTTAGAATGGGACCGTGGGCAGCACAACCTATGGGTCATGGAGCAGATTGGGGGCGCAAAGGACACTCCCTGCTCCAGTGGCCAAACTTCTTATATATGCGGTATTGATCCGGTTTCAAGGCAAAAGGTTGTAGCTAATGTCCTTGAGCAACCGGAAACATGGGAATCATGTCCCTACCTTAAGGAGTCCCTCCTCAGCCACCTCTTCTGTGATAACCCCATCCTCGCCTCTACCTAAGGGTCCTTGATGAAGAGCTTCACCAGGAAGGATAATGCTGTGTTTTCCTTCCTTCTTGGCACCTCTTGCTTTGGTCTCAGGTCTAGCCACACATACTTTATAAACCACTCCAAAAGTTTTTCCATCATCTCAGAGGAGGTGCATCAAGCTTCTGTAGCTTGGTCTAATATCAGGGGCACTCTGGCCAATAAAAAGCATATTCACCAAATGGTGGTTCTGTGGGGCCTCTGGATTTAAGACACTCTACTTATGAAAAGCCTGATAAAGATGCTCAAGGAAATCACTTGGGCTTTCAGAGGGCAGTTGATAAACAAATCTTGCCCCAATTTTTCTGTTTAAGAACAGCAGTTTGTAAAGGAGTTACAATTAGGTCCTGAAATTATTTAAGGAGTTCATAAACTGAGCTATCATAGCTGTTGATAGACCACTTAGGATCGATATCAGGAAAGAGAGACTTTTTCTCCTCAGCCAATTTTTTAGCAGCAACTACTACCAGACGCTTCTCCTTAGCTGCAAGAAAAATATATAGAATAGAATAGAATAGAATAGAATAGAATAGAATAGAATAGAATAGAATAGAATAGAATAGAACTGGAAGGACCATGGAGGTCTTCTAGTCCAGCCCCTGTTCAAGCAGGAGAACCTATACCATTTCAGATACGTAAGTGACTGTATAGTCTCTTCTTAAAATCTCCAGTGATGGAGCACCTGCGATTTCTGAAGGCAAGCTATTTCACTGGTTAATTGTCCTGTTAGAAAGTTTCTCCTAAATTCCAGGTTGCTTCTTTCTTTGATTAGTTTCCAACCATTATTTCTTGTCCTGCCCTCTGATGCTTTGGAGAATAATTTGACCCCCTCTTCTTTATGGCAGCTTCTCAAATACTGGAATACAGCTATCATGTCACCCCTGTTTTTTCTTTTCTTTAGACTAGCCAAACCCAAGTCCTGTAGCAGTTCTTCATATGTTTTAGTCTCCAGGCCTTTGATCATCTTGGTTGTTCTTCTCTCAACTTTTTCCAAAGTCTCAACATATTTTTTGTAGTATGGTGACCAAAATTGGCTGAAGTATTCCAGGTGTGATCTTACTAGGGTTTTATAAAAGTTTTATAGCCTGGAAGTCTGCCCAGTTAGGTTTATGGAGTGTGAATAATGGAAAAACTAGATTGGCATATTTGTGTGGGGCTTCAGTGTAGGAGCCAAGCCAGTCCTTAACTCTAGATTTACCCTGGGTCGAGCCCAGACGTCTATGCCAGTCGCACCCTTTGGACAGTCTGTTGGGTCAAGAGATCCATCAACCCCCTTGCAATGTAAACACCCTGGTCAATGATGTGGACACCTAGCAGGAGGCTACGGGTGGCTGAGATTGGTAAAAATAATGAGAACCCCAAGCACAGTGTAAGACTGTGTAAGACAGATATATATATATTCTCATTTCTACTTAGTTACATAAGAGAAAGCTAACAAAAGCAGATAAAATATATGTCTTTCATAGTACAAAGCAGATATGTCACAGGCATAACCACAGGCTTGTGGTTTCTTATGGAACTTTCCACAGCCTTGAAGGCCTGCTGAGGCCTGAACTTTAATTCTGCCATCTCAAATATGTCCCTTTAAACCGATCTTCAAACCAATAATCAAACTTATCAGATTCTTGATCAACTCTGACATCAATACCTGGGAAGATTCTGGAAAAGATAATCAAGCAACGAATCTGTGAACACCTAGAGGCAAACAAAGTCATAACCAGAAGCCAACATGGGTTTGTCAAAAACAGATCATTTCAGACAAATCTTATTGCATTCTTTGACAAAGTGACAAAATTAGTGGACCAGAGAAATGCTATGGATATAATTTACCTTGACTTCAATAAGGCATTTAATAAAATAGAGCACAACCAACTACTTGAAAAGATAGAAACAAGTGAGTTAGATAGCATCACTACCAGATGGATTCGTGAGGCTGATCAACCTGTAGTTCTTAATGCAGGGGTTCCCAACTGGGGGGTGGGAGACGATATTTCAGGAGGTGCAAAAACTTGGGTTTTCAAAATTATAGTGTATAAGCATAATCTGTTGCTGTTATTTTGAACTTTTGTAAAGGGTGCAAGAACATATCAGAAGTGTTCTAGGGGTGTGGGGTATAGAAAAGGTTGGGAGCCACTGCCTTAATGAACTGCATCTACATGGAGGAAAGTAAGCAGTGGGGTGCCCCAAGGTTCTGTTTTAGACCTAGTACTCTTCAATATCTTTATAAATGATTTAGATGAGGGGACAGAAGGGGAACTCATCTTTTCTTTAGACTATCCAAACCCAGGTCCTGCAGCCGTTTTTCATATGTTTTAGTCTCCAGGCCTTGGATCATCTTAGTTGCTCTTCTCAGAAAAAGTTCAGAGAAGAACAACTAAGATGATCCAAGGCCTGGAAACTAAAACATATGAAGAATGGCTGCAGGAATTGGATTTGGCTAGTTTAAAGAAAAGAAGAAATATGGGTGACATGATAGCAGTATTCCAGTATTTGAAAGGCTGCCACAAAGAAGACGGGGTCAAATTATTCTCCAAAGCACCAGCGGGCAGGACAAGAAACAATGGTTGGAAACTGATCAAAGAGAGAAGCAACCTGGAATTAAGGAGAAACTTCCTAACAATGAGGACAATTAACCAGTGGAACACCTTGCCTTCAGAAATCGTGGGTGCTCCCATACTGTAGGTTTTTAAGAATAGACTGGACAGTCACTTGTCTGAGATGGTATAGGTTCTCCTGCTTGAGTGGGAGGCTGGACTAGAAGACCTCCAAGGTCCCTTTCAGCTCTATTCTATTCTAAATTTGCAGATGATACCAAACTGGCAGAAATAGCCAACACTCTAGACGATAGATACAGAAGGATCTTAACAGACTTGAATACTGGACCCTAAGTAACAATGGTGAAATTCAATGGTGAAAAAAATAAGGTTCTACATTTAGGCAAAAAAACTCCAAAAGCACAGGTACAGTATAGGTGGTACCTGGCTCAATAGCAGTAACTGTGAGAGGGATCTTGGAGTCCTAGTGGACAATCACTTAAATATGAGTCAGCAGTGTGCTGAAACTGCCAAAAAGCCAACACACTCCTAGGCTGCATTAATAGAGGGCTAGAATCAAGATCACGCAAAGTGTTAGTACCACTTTATAATGGTTTGGTAAGACCACACTTGGAATATTGTGTCCAGTTTTGGTCACTATGATATAAAAAAGATGTTGAGACTCTAGAAAGAGTACAGAGAAGAGCAACAAAGATGATTAGGGGACTGAAGGCTAAACTATGAAAAATGTTTGCAGGAACTGAGTATGTTTAGTTTAATGAAAAGAAAGACTAGTGGTGACATAATAGCAGTGTTCCAATATGTAAGGGCTGCCACAAAGAAGAGGGGGTCAACCTATTCTACAAAGCATCTGAAGGCAGGACAAGAAGCAATGGATGGAAACTAATCAAGGAGACAACCAACTAGAACTAAGGAGAAATTTCCTGACAGTTAGAATAATTAATCAGCGGAACAACTTGTCTCCAGAAATTGTGGGTGCTCCAACACTGGAGATTTTAAGAGACTGGTCAATCATTTGTCTGAAATAGTATAGGGTTTCCTGCCTGAGCAGAGAGTTAGAGTAGAAGACCTCCAAGGTCCCTTCCAACTCTGTTATTTTAGCAGTATCCACTCTAGATGAGTTTAAATCACTAGGACCTGATGGGTTACCTCCTGGGGTTCTGAAGGAGCTGGAAGTTGTGATCTCGGAACCACTGAATAAAATCTTTTAAAACTTCTGGAGCACAGACTGAATACTAGAGGACTGGAAAAGAGCTGATGTGGTTCTAATCTAAAAAAAAAAAAGGGGGGGAGTGGATCCAGGAAACTACAAACCAATCAGCGTGACATCAATATCTGGGAAGATCCTGGAAAATATAATCAAGCAGAGGATTTGTGAGCACCTAAAAATGAACAAGACAATTACTAGAAGCCAGGGTGTTTTTGTGAAAAGTAGATCATGTCAAAGTACAAAAGGCCTGGAGCAATCCAAAGGTTGTGAGGAATTGGAAGCGGCAAAACCTGAGGGGGGAGAGAAATGCAATAGCAGCAGCAGCAGCAACAGAGACGCTTGGAGCCACCGATCTCTCAAGCTGAGTGGCCGGCTGAGAGGAGCAGACCAGACAGAGCAGCTAAGCCGGCCAGAAAGCTGAATGGCAGGCCTGACCAGAGCAGAGATGAGCACTGAAAGACAGAAGGGAGCAGGCAGAGAAAAGAACAAGAGGCCAGAACAGTGAGCAATGGAAGTGAAGGCAACAATTAAGTTTGAGGTCCCAATAGGAAGGGAGGGAAGACCCCCAGTAAAGAATAAAAAGGAATTGGACCTCAAAAACATTTTTTAAAAATAGAGGGAATAAAAGGATAAATAAAACTAACATAATAGTAAGAAGGTTAAATAAATAACAAGGTAGAAAAACGAGCACAAATAGGCAGGAAAAAGGATAGGGGAAAAAATAGGCACCTAGAACAGAGAAGGAAGAAACAAGGCTAACAGCAAAGCATATCCACCAACCAAAAAGAGGGATTTTCAAACAACAAACTCATGGAACAGGCGACTGATACTATTGTGGTATGAAATACATATTCCATGTATATGCTTATGCCCAAAGAATACCCAAATTATACATGCATTAGATGTAAACTATATGAACTACTAGAGGAAAAAGTAAGGCGCTTAGAGGCAACTCTAGCCAAACTCCAACATACACAAGAAAGCTATACCCAAACTGAATTAAATAATGAACATATAACTCCCAGAGGATTTGACCCTACTGATAAACCCTTGGAGGAAGACAAATGGAGGTATGTCACACATAGAAGGAAACACAATAATCAAAGAAAGAAGTAGCATACATCTAACAAACCCCTACTGCCCAATCTAACTCAACCAGATACAACCCCATTAAAACTGAGCAATCTATTTCTCAAAGGAACAGAATCGGTCATCTGTAGACCAGATATGTAATCCAGGGAGGTATGTTGTCTCCCTGGCACAAAAATCAAAGATGTGGCCGAGAACCTAACCAAAATAATTAGGCCCACAGATTACTACCCTTTCCTCCTCCTTCACATTGGGACGAATGACACAACAAAGAACCTAAGTACAATATTGAGAGATTATAAGCAACTACTAGGCAATAAAGTTAAAGCACTAGGAGCACAAGTAGTGTTCTCATCAGTTCTCCCAATGTAAGCCCAGCTTCCCTTGAGGGAAAAAAGAATTCTAGAAATAAACAGCAACTGTGAGAGGGACCTTGGATGATCACTTGACTATGAGCCAGCAGTGTGCAGCAGCTACCAAAAAAGCTAGTACAATCCTGGGCTTTATAAATAGAGGCATAGAATCAAGATCACGTGATCACCTGGAATACTGCAACCATTTTTGGTCATCATACTACAAAAAAGATGTTGAGACCTTGGAAAAAGTTCAGAGAAGAGCAACTAAAATGATCAAAGGCCTGGAGACTAAAACATATGAAGAACGGCTGCAGGACTTGGGTTTGGCTAGTTTAAAGAAAAGAAGAAACAGAGGCGACATGATAGCAGTATTCCAGTATTTGAGAGGCTGCCACAAAGAAGAGGGCGTCAAACTATTCTCCAAAGCACCAGAGGGCAAGAAAAGAAATAATGGTTGGAAATTGATCAAGGAGACTGTCACTTGTCTGAAATGGTATAGGTTCTCCTGCTCGAGCAGGTGGCTGGACTAGAAGACCTCCAAGGTCCCTTCCAGTTCTATTCTATTCTATTCTATTCTATTCTATTCTATTCTATTCTATTCTATTCTATTCTATTCTATTCTATTCAGACAAAACTTACTGTGTGTTTTGATAAAGTGACTACATTAGTGGGTAAGGAAAACACTATGGACATAGCTTATATAGGCTTCAGCAAGGCATTTGACAAAATAAGCTACACCTTACTTCTTGCTAAGATAGAACAATATGGAATAGATAATACACCATCCAAGGGATTTGCAACTGGCTGACCAAATGCAGCCAGCGTGTAGTCTGGCAATGGAGCCCAGATAGACAAGGAAGCCCTCACCATAGTGGCTGGCATTAAGAAGTTCCACGACTTCTTATATGAACGAACCTTCACTATCTTTACAGACCACAAACCTCTGTTTGGTCTCTTCACAGCAGACAAACAGACACAGCAGATCCTGTTGCCGCGAATGCTACAATGGTCCATTTTCATGGCTGCATTCTTGTACCGGCTAGTCCACAAGCCAGGTAAGGAAATGAGCCACGCCGATGCTCTCAGACGACTACTTCTACTGCAGACTGATCCGGACCCAGCCCCAGCTTGTTGTATCCTGGCAATCCAGGACCTGCCTGAAGCACCCCTACATGCAGGGAACGTTGCAGGTGAAACCACCATGGACAGAACGCTTAGCCGCGTTCTCAACTGGATGTTAAGGGAATGGCCAGAGACCCGGCCAGGCCCTGAGTTCCATCACTATGCTTATCGGAAAAATGAACTGTCGGCCCACAAGGGATGTGTGCTGTGGGGAAGCAGGGTCATCATTCCACCCAGTCTTTGCTCCAGGGTGCTGGATTCCTTACACGAGGGGCACCCAGGAATTGTTCGAATGAAGGCTCTAGCCAGGAGCTACTTGTGGTGGCCAGGCCTGGACAAGGACATTGAGAATCAAGTAAGGAGTTGCCAGGCCTGCCAAGAAACCCAACCAGAGATGCCACAAGCACCAGTGCACTGCTGGGAGACCATGCATGCCCCATGGTCTCGCATGCACATTGACTTTGCGGGCCCCTTCCAAGGGCAGGTGTCCCTAATTGTAGTAGACATTTATTTCAAGTGGTTGGAAGTGGCACCGGTCTAAATCAATGACAACAACCAGGGTCATCCAAGAGTTGCGCCGGCTGTTCGCCACACAGATGTAATCGTGTCCGACAACGGGGCACAATTCATGGCAGGAGAGTTTCAATCTTTCCTCAACACCAGCATGATTCGGCACATAACATCCGCTCCATTCCACCCCGTGACCAACGGTCAGGCTGAACAAATGGTCAGGACCACAAAGGAGGTGCTCAAACGGATGACGACTGGGGATTGTAATCACCGCCTGGCGAACTTCCTCCTGTGTCAACACATAACTCCCATTACAGTAACAGGTCACAGCCCAGCGGAGCTGAGGTGGGGCCGTCAGCTCACCACAAAGCTCGACCAACTTCACCCACAGCGTAGCGGCAGAGACGGCTCAACCAAAGCTCCCCAGGAACTTACAGCTGGGTGAATTGGTCTGGGCCAGGAACTATGGAAGTGGGGCACCTTGGGTGGCAGCTAGGGTAACTAAGATAATGGGGCCCTTGTCATATGAGGTTATTCTGGAAAATGATTGTATGGTCAGATGCCACATTGATCAGTTACGGCATTGGCAGGCCGGGGCAGTCCCGGGTGAGGATCCCGAGGTTTTATCAGACACACAAGAGAACTGTTTTCCTCCAAGTTTGCCTATATCTCCCATGGCCGCCTCCGGGGAAACGGAGGTACGAAGGGCCGTAGAGCCGCCGCCACTCACGGGCAACCTAAAAGGCCATCACGACTTTGTTCAACTGGAGATGGATAATACTCCATTTGAACAGGAATCTCCAATAACATTGCAGTGGTCCACCAGGATCTGCGAGCCCCCGGCCTATCTCAAAGATTATGAATATTGAACAGACTGAGGATGATAACTATCCAAGGGGAAAGAGGTGTTATGTATTGAATACATATAAAGTTGTGTTAATCCCTGCTAAAGTGAAACTAACTTAACTCCAACTGCTTGTGAAGCTAAAATAAAACTAACCTTTAGATGACCCTGACTGTTAACTCCAACTGTTTTGGAAGGAAACTTTGAACATTCATATTTGGGTGGGTTTTTCAAGTATTGTGATTGGTTAAGGCCCTGTGGACTCAGAGTATAAATTACAGGCAATTGCCTGCAGTTCTCCAGTTCTAGTTTGAGTCAATAAATAACGTTGTAACTATGCTTGTCTGCTCCTTGCCTACTGAAGCCCACTACTGAATAAGAAGGATCTTGATAGATTTGAACACTGGACTCTAACCAACAAAATGCAATCCAGTGGTGAGAAAAGTAAGGCCCTACACGTAGGCAAGAAAAAACAAATGTACAGGTATAGAATAGATGATATCTGTCTCAATAGTGGCCACTATGTTAGGAATCTTGGCGGCCTAATAAACTACCATTTAAATATGAGCCTATGGTATGCTGCAACTGCCAAAAAGGCTAATGCAGTCCTAGGTGGCATCAACAGTGACATAGTTTCAAGATCACATTAAGTGATAATGCCTAGAAAGAATGCTGAGAAGAAAAACAAAAATGATAAGGGATCTGGAGGCTAAACCATATGAGGAACGATTGAGGAACTAGGTATGTCTAGTCTAATGAAGAGAAGGACTAGGATTGATATCAGTATTCCAGTACTTGAGGGGTTGTCACAGAAAAGAGGCTTCAAAACTTGATTGGACCCTCCTAAAAACTGGAAGGAACCTGAAAAACAATAAACACACATTAAGCCATTCCTCCTCCTCATCTTCTTCTTACTTCAGAAGCCCCTAGTTTCTGCGGTACTTCGCATGGAACCTATTGATTAACCGCTCTGCTCTGATGTTGTGAGGTTTAGCGCATGTCACTTCTTCTATTAGGTAACCTCTCTACGATACTAGATACTATAGCTTCCTCTTATGGACCCTACAGTCTAGGATTCACTTAACCTCATAATGCCTCTCACCCTCCATTATTATTCATCCAGGCGCATTCTTTTCAACTGCTCTCAGTGTAGACCCTTTTGCCAGCTTTAGCAAACTGCAATAAAATACCTCCATTCCCCACGGCTAATTTCACCCTGCCAGGGGGACCCTAGATGGGTTTGAAGTTGCCCCAGAGAGGTGACTGTGAAGGACGGGTGCCCCGTTGATCATGAAGCAACAACAATTGCACATACATAACTCTAAATAGTTTACAATAAAATGGATAAAATACATAATATAAAAACTAAAACATGGACTTCCGGTGGTGATGCTGTGCTGATGGCGGCTTTTTTTTGGCTGCCAGCCTTGTGATTGTGTAAAAGTCGAGGAGACAGCGAAAATCAGCTGTCCCCCGGCTTGAAAACCTCCTTTCTCGGGCGAAGAGGGGGAGGAGAGTTTTCCTCGGGTAGAGGTAGAGCTCCCCTAGACCTCCTTAATTATTTGGAGGTCGGAGGGTGAGAGTTCCCTCGGAGCCCGAGGCTTTCTCTGCACTCCAGGACGCCTTCGCCCTGAGCTTCAGGAGCAAAGCAAGATGCCGCATCCACATCTGCATTTTAAAGGGACTTGTGAGTAATTTAAAAGCAGACAGAGCTGACCAGGAGAAGTTAAAATTGCAAGGGCTGGAATCTTTAACTCGGCGAGAAATAATCTTCTCCATATTTTAAGTTGACTTATAGGGGAAAAATGGCACCAGAATGCTGTTTTTTTTTGTTTGAAAGGACAGTGTTAAGAAAGAGATACAATTGGTAACAAAGTTTAAGGGGATAGCGAAATTTATAAGAAGTGGATTTATACAAGCAGGAAATGGCTTCAAAGCGTTTAGGAATTTCTGCTGTTCCTAAAAGTACAATTTCTTCGCCTGTAGTACAGCCTGCAGTGCAATCTAAACCTAAATCCCCCCACCTTCTCCCCCACCACCTGCATTTACGCTTAAAGATATTCAAGATGCTTTAAAGCAAGCAACACAAGAAATAAAGGAGGAGATGGCTGATCTCCTTGACAGTAAAATAAAGGAGGAGATGGCTGACCTTCTGGAGAATAAAAACAGAGAAATGAGGGAAGATATATTGCTTGCACTTCAAGGGTTAGCTACACATATTGAATGCTTGGATGACCGGGTGGATGAAGTTGTGGAAAACACTGAAAAACTAGAAAGCAGAGTTGTCAAAGTTGAAAATAAGATTGATATAACAGAGGATGAAGTTACCATCTTACAATATAGAGATATGGAATTTGCATTGCGAATAAGAGGATTAAAGGAGGATCTGATAGAGGAGGTGGCAAAAGCTATAGCTCCTATTCTGGGATATGTACCTGAGGAATTATCAAGAGAGATGGATAAAATATTTAGGGTCAATTCATGGATTGCGAGGCAGAAAAATTTACCCAGAGATGTGGTTATTTATTTTTCTAAGAGATCACTTCGAAATGTAATTATTCAGGCTTTTTACAAACAGAGATTCCAAATTGCAGATCAAAATATTATAATTTTAAAAGAGATACCTCCAAAAGTTCTTAGAAAAAGAAAAGACTTCGCCTTTCTGTCCGAGGAGCTTAAAAATCGACAGGTCTAGTTTAGATGGGAGATACCTATTGGAATAGTGGTGAATTATGCAGCGACACAATATAGACTTAACGTATATACTCGAGTATAAGCCGAGTTTTTCAGCCCATTTTTGGGGCTGAAAAATGCCCCCCTCGGCTTATACTCAAGTCAGCGTCTCGAAGCAGC
>NW_015387533.1:222988-225008 GCF_001527695.2 Protobothrops mucrosquamatus | reverse complement strand
GGCGGCTCGCCACTCACTCCCCCTCCCCTGGTGCTGCGCTCCGCCTGCTTGTCTGGCGGCGGCGGCCGCAGCAGCAATGAGCTGGGCCAGCATGTTCCTGCCGCCGCCGCAGCTGCCCGGCTCGTTCCCGCTGCCGCCGTGGCCGCCCAGCTCATTCCCGGCATCGCCCCAGCCTGTGATGCTCCAGGTACCGCCCTCCCCCCTTACCTTCCGTTCCCTGCGGCGCTGCGTGTTGAGGCCGGGACGGAATACCCCGGGCCGCCGCAGTCAAGCGCGAGGGGGAACGCCAGACGCCTCGCGCGAAGGGGGGAGGCCTGGTGACGCTGCACCCTGCCGGGCGCTCACTCGGGGGGGGCCGAGGCGGCCAGGGAGGAACAGCCAACTGCCGGCAACCAGCCGGAACTGCTGGGGCCGGCCCGTATTGAAGAATACGGCCGAATTTACTCGGGCTGGCCAAGAAAGGCGCACCTCCAGCCTTCCCCGCAACTGTGTGTGTGCTGAAAAATGCCCCCTCGGCTTATACGCGGGTCACCAATTTTTCCCAGTTCTTTGTGGAAAAATAGGTCCCTCGGCTTATACTCGGGTCGACTTATACTCGAGTATATACGGTAATACAATTTTAAAGGCAAAAGATTTTTATACTCATGTCCTGAAAGCAGGTTCACCATCATCTTTACGACCTAAGAGAATAGAAGAAAGGCTAGAAGATAAACATCTAGTTGAAGGCGCAATGTCACTGGTTGTATGAGATTTACCACAGGCCGAGCCTATTGATCAGAGTTTGGAGGTAAAGGATGATTCAAAGGAACAGAGGATTACTCGTGCTGCGTATAGACGTAAAGAAAAGGAGCAGAAGCAGAAGGTTAATTCTGGAGCAAAAATACAAGGCCCGATTATAGAGCCTGTGGGAGGGGCACGACTGGAGAGATCAACGGCTGATCTTCAAGTAGTGTTTCAGAGGCTCCAGGCCACTAAGGATGGCAAAGCTTTTGACATGGAATGTTAATGGCCTGAATTCACCACAGAAAAGAAAGAAATTATTTCACTACTTGAAACAACACAAAAATGACATTGTTTGCTTGCAGGAGACTCATATTGTTGCGAAAGATCAAAAGTACTTGATCAGTTCTCAGTTAGGATCTCATTTTATAGCTTCTGCCCCAGATAAAGGGGGGGGGGTATTTATGTAAGAAGAGATTTATCGGCTAGATTAATTGAATCTGATATACAAGGAAGATATGTTATTATTGAACTAGTGCTACAAGGCAAGAAAGTTCTTATTATTGGATTGTATGCCCCTAATCAACAACAAAAAAAGTTTTATAAGTTGTTACATTATAAACTAACTCAATTGGATTATTAATCCGTTATTATGATGGGTGATTGGAATGGTGTTTTGGATTCAAGTAAAGATAAGAAGGGATCTTTCAAAAATTCTCCTAATTATTCTAAATTACCTAAAAAAAATTTTTATTTGAAAGATGATTTGGAATTTAGAGATATTTGGCAAGAACGGAATGTGGAAGATAGAGACTTTACTTTTTTTTGGATAGGCATCAATCATTCTCCAGAATTGATTTTTTTTTAATTACCACTGATTTTCTCTCCAGGGTCAAGAATGTTAAGATCTTTCCCAGAATATTGTCGGATCATAGCCCTGTTTGGTTGGAGTTATTTGCGGAAGATGGGAACAGAAGATCTTGGAGATTGAATGAAAATTTATTCAGATATGAGGTGCTTTCGCAGAAATGTAGAGAATATTTGAGAGAATTTTTTGCTTTGAATATGCATAAAGGCACTTCGATGGCAATGGTTTGGGATGCTAGTAAAGCTTATATGAGAGGGGTTTTGATTCATATGAATAATGGATATAGGCGTAAGCAGATGCAAAAACGTAAAGAGCTGGAAGAAGAGATTAAATTGAAGGAGAGGGCTTTTATTTTGAACCCATCAGATAATAGATTAAAGGTTTCTATAAATATGTTGAAAGAGCAATTTAATATGCTAATGGCTGATCAGA
>NW_015387533.1:218502-219873 GCF_001527695.2 Protobothrops mucrosquamatus | reverse complement strand
TATTATTATTATTAATAGTTTATTATAGTGGAATCTTTATTAGTTTCAATTATATGATATTATTATTTTTAGTATTAGTATTGTTTAACAATTTGGATATTGTATTGTTTAATAATTAGGATATTAATTTGTTTATGTTTTTATTATTATTATGTTTACTTTTAATTTGTTTATATTTATGCTAAAGGGAGTTAAAGCGGACTTCCGGTGGTGACAGGCTGCATCGCATGGCGGCTTTTGTTAGCCGCCTGCCTGGGAGCGCGTCAAAGCCTGAAGAGACAGCGTTCGTTAGCTGTCTCTCGGCTCGGAACCTCGTCCCTCGGGCAAAGAGGGGGGGGTGAGTAAGTCCGGATAGGGCTCGAGCTTCCTCTCACCCCGGTTTTGTTATAATCGGGGTTGAGAGATGCTAGCTCGCCCGGAGTCTGGACGGTCTCCGCGCCCTATGGCGCCTTCACTCCTCTTTTGGAGTGAAGCCAGATGCAGCTCCCACCTCTGCTGTTGGAAGGTATTTGGACTTAAATTTTAAGCAGACGGAACTAAACAGGAGGTTCGGATTTACAGTGGATTATTTCTGACTTTGACTCTGAAATATACTAACATCTTCTTTATTTTGTGGTGATTTAAAGTGAGAGAAAATGGCTGCGGACTTGCCGTTTCTCTGGAATACTTTCGTTTGTTTTTTTTTTACTTTCACTTTTTTTTTGGCCACTGACTGGAAAGAGATATATTGTTACTTCTCCGGCTCTGGAAAGTTTTAGCTGCAATGAATTTGTGGTGTATACTGGCTGGTGATATTAATACTGCTATCCTTTTGGATTAATGAAGTATATTTAAAGAAATTTGGAAGTTTTAAAATGGCTGCGGATCTGAGGAAAAAAAAAGAGCGAGAAAGAAATTTTTCTTTTTGGTTGCTGAGTGGATCTCATTGAAAATGTCTTTACTTTTCATTATGAATGACCTACAGAATGTTTTGATACAAGCAGTCAAGCAATACAGTGTGGAAGTTAAAAATCTATGTCTTAAGAGATTGGAAGAATTATATGGAACTGTGGCATCTGCTCTCCAGAAGTTTATAGTTTAAGATTTTATTGAGCAACGGGTGGATAAAGTATGTGAAGAGGTTGAAGAAGATGTCTTGGAAATATTCCAAAATGATATGCCATGTTATGGAAATTTGGAAAGTGAAAAGTTTGAAAAGTTGGGAAAAGAAGCGGTAATAGACTTGGTTATGGTTTGGGTGTGCCTCCCTAGTGAAATTTTGAGAAAAAAAGGTTTATATAGAATCCATTTTTGGGTCGTACACCAGAGAAAACCAGCTGAAGATGTTGCCGTTTGTGCTCTTGGAAGAAGTTTACAGGCTTACTACTTGTA
>NW_015387533.1:179748-217376 GCF_001527695.2 Protobothrops mucrosquamatus | reverse complement strand
TAGAGAGGTGGTAAGAAAAGGAGGAGAGGTTGTAGGTTTAGGGGGAGGAAGGAGAGGTAAAGTGGATGAGGGTGGAGGCAAGGCGGGGACTGCCGAGTGTATCCGAAAATGTTTTGAGTATCTTTATTGTTTGTTGGTGTATATATATGCATCATTTGTATTTGTTGTTTTAATTGAAAAATTAATAAAAAAATTTATAAAAAAAAAAAAGGGAGTTAAAGCGCATTATGGATTTGGTTATTTATATAGTTGGTTAATGTTAGTTAGATTATGATTATTATATTTGTAACCCTGTATCCAGCTCTGGGAAGTGGGGGAGGGAGAGGGGGGGTTTAGGGTGGGTTGGTTTTGGGGTTTATATTGTAACTGTTATAAAACTTTTCAATTAAAAAAAAAACCTAAAACACATAGCAGTCAGGCATCCTTTAAGTATCTATCAACATAACGAGAAAAATAAGCTTTGCCACATATCCAGGACCCCAGGCTGGGTCCCAAAATTAAGTTTTTAAGGTCTTATGAAAGACCAGTAAGAACCTGGTCAATCTAATCTCAGATAGACAGTGATCCAAAGAACTCCCCTTCTAGGTCCCACCAGTCAACCCTTTTTAGCTGACATTATCCATAGCATGATCCTCCTGCCTCCTGTATGAGAGGTAAAGATAATTGGGGAACATGGTCCCGTAACTAACCTAGTCACAAGC
This sequence comes from Protobothrops mucrosquamatus, assembly GCF_001527695.2. NCBI lineage: Eukaryota > Metazoa > Chordata > Lepidosauria > Squamata > Viperidae > Protobothrops > Protobothrops mucrosquamatus. The sequence goes on along the minus strand of NW_015387533.1, from coordinate 216,675 downwards.
CATGACGATCTTTAAAGGTAACAACCACCACCATGAATTACACTTGGAAATACAGTGAAAGCCAATGCAGCTTGCAGGGCAGTAATGTTACATGCCCTGAATAACTGGTGCCATTAACTGTGTTGCTACATTGTGCACCAGTTAAAGCTTCTGAATATTCTTCAAGAGCAGCCTCATATAAAGCACATTGCAACAGTCTAGAGATTATGAGGTCATGTGCAGGGCATCCCGGTCCAGGAATAAGTCCAACTGATGCACACTTCAAAGTTGTACAAAAGCCCTCTTGGCCACAGTTGCCACTTGCCCCTTTTGTATTATTTATTGAATTTATTGAATTTATTGAATTGTAGAGACACAAGTGCAGGAGGATCCTCAGATTGCATACCAGGTCTGTCTGGAGTGATCCCATCCAGAACGCTGAGTATTTGACTATTTGTGATCTATACTTAGATGGCTGTATGGTTACTACAGCTGCAGAAATTTAGCATCCATCCCTGCAGTAATTTGAAGTTATCTAAAGTAGAAGACAAGTAGAATGAGCTATATAAACTCATCTTTTCCAACTATGCTACATTATTTATATTACTATCAAAAATGTAATAAAATTAAAATCTTAACCAGATATTATTTCAACTTTTTACCTTTTGATTGCATTCCATACTTTAACTCCATCATCCCGATAGTAGTAGTATGGAATATCCTCACTGCTTTCCATATGTCTTGATTTGATTTCTTCAGGAAAGCAGAGAGAGCTGTAGGTAAGATGTTTCATTGCTCGCTGGACCATTTGCACATGCCCACCTCCTCCAGTGGCATTTGCCTTTAGCAACCAAAACAAATAATATAGGTCATTAAGAAAAACACAGTTGAGAAAGACCTCACATTCCTAAGATTAGTAGGTCATACAGAAGGATGCAATGATGCAGCTTGGCCACATGCAGTCGTGATATAGTTAAGGACTTCTGTATGTGTGCTGCTCAGTGCTTTTTTTTTTTTTTTAAAGGTGCCAGAACCTTTTGTCATACAACCCGCCTTGCCTACCCTACAAGGTTCCATCCAAAAAAGGTGCCGGAACTCCGTTCTGGGCGTTCTATGAGAAAAAAAAGCCCTGGTGCTGCTCCAGTTTCCATGTAGGCTTGTTTTCATATTAAAGCTTTAGCCACTCAACTTCCCCATATTTTCCAAAGAAACCTTACACACTATTTACACTACGGAAAAAAAACATTTAGTTACTTAATGGGTGGGTTTTTCTCTCTCCTGTAGGAAATAATGAGCTGCTCCCCAGTTCTATTAATATATGTAAATATGGAAGCTAAAATTGGTGCCCACCAGTCAGGATGTTATATTGAAATTCAGGGGGGATTAAATAGTCCCCCTGAGGCTTGTTGTTGTAGAATGAAACAAAAAAAAATAGCCCATCCTATTGTTATTGTATGAAGCTGCTTCAACTGTTGTCAACCCCCCTAAAGAAGCTCACAGTGATAAAACCAAGATTCTCAGAGATTAGAAGAGGTAGATTTGTTGAAATGAGAAAGGATTACAAAATCTTGAAAACTAGATGTGCCTTCATTTATGTTAAGGCATGTTAAGGTTTGTTTCGCATTACCATTAATCTTCTTTCTAAGTCTTGATTTAATGGAGAAGATGTTAATTGCTTATTTGATACAAAAAAAATTGATATCAACTGTTCTTGTTCTGTAATATTTTAGAATAGAATAGAGAATAGAGCTGGAAGGGGCCTTGGAGGTCTTCTAGTCCAGCCCCCTGCTCAAGTAGGAGAACCTATACCATTTCAAACAAAACATTTTGTAAATGTTTTCCTTCCCTGGATCAGAAAATTCTATAATAGCTGCCTTACAGCTATATGCTTAAAATGTAATTGCCCTTGCAATGTCGAGGGAAAAGAAAATGGCTTTGAGGGACAGAAGGAAGATCTGCTACAAAGGCAATAATGGAATAAAAGGATCTTGTATGTAATGTTAAGTAATCATCTCAGACAAACTCTTTCTTAGTTCACACAAAGATGAAGTTGTAAGGGACTTGCAAGATTTTGTTGCTATAGCTTTACAATAAAAGTAGTATTGACTTACATGGAATTGGTTTCCCAGTCTGATCTATTTTGAAGAGCTGACATGCTCTTTCAACTGGAATGTTGGCAGGTGACTTTGACTGATTTTTCCTGTCCAGAGTTCAGTGAAAGTTTGGGGAGTTCAAGACATTATGGGGGATTTCTAAGGAGGAAAATGATGAACTAGACATCTCTGAAAGAGTGTAGATGATACTGTGGCAATAACTAGCAGCATGTTCTTAACTAGCAGCATGTTCTGTCCAATGGAACCTCTCTGGACAAGGCGAGGATGAAGGATTACCCACATGTTCCAGATGGCTGCTCCGTGTGAGGAGACAGCAGGATACTAAACACCTCATGGGTGTTCCAGGAGATGAGGGAAGCCATCAAACTTTTAATCAGGGTGGAGCCTTTAAGGACACTGGGTTTGTCTATCTTACTTTCTAATCGCTTTTGAATTTATAATTATTTTACAGTTAAAAGAGGTCCTCCAAACAATAAGTTTGAAAACTATCTGGTGAGTAAGATTTCATCTCAAAATAGAAGAAAAGCTAAGTTTAAATAATTTAAAGAATGTAAAACAAATGGAAAAAGCTAAATTACAATTTAATTTAAGAAAGTTTTAAGCATATTGGGACCAGATGAATTTAGAAAATTCTTCTGAAAAAATGAGTAAACAAAATAATATTTCCATGGGAACATAAATTGTTTAATCTATTATGAATGAGATAATTGACTGAAAGTTCAAAATAAAACAACGAATAAACTTAAGTATGAGAATATAAAAATGTGATATTAGAAGGACTAAGGTTCCAGGCAGGAATAAGAAAGGTGAAATTTACAAAATGACAAAGGTATGTCGCTTGAGAAATTTCAAATGATTTTTGAAGAATTGGAAGATAAACCAATAAATAAATTGATAGTAATAATTTCTATACTTCTAAATGTATTTTTGGAAGATTATAAAGAAAAAGTAAAAGATGTGGCAGACATTAATATGGAAGAATTTATGGATAGATAGACAGAATGAAGAGGAGATACAAACTCTAGCTGATGTTTAAAGCCAAGGTATTAGGAGCACAAATGGTATTCCATTTGTATTTCCAATGGAAAATCAACATCCAATGAGGGAACAGAATTTTTTAGTAGTAAACCACTGGCTTAAGGGCGCTGTTAAGAGAATTTCAGATTCCAAGACTACAATCTACATTACCTATATGAAAGGCTTCTGGCAAGGGATCGGCTGCACCTCACAAGGACGGAACTAAAATCAGTGGGTTAAAACTACAAGGAAGTAGGTTCAAGCTACATGTCAGGAGGAACAATCAACCAGTAGAATGGATTGCCCATAAAAGAATGAGTTTTAATTTGCTGGAGGTCTTCAAACTTCTAGGCAATTATCTGTCAAAGTTGCTCTAGTGGATTCTGCTCTAAATAAGTCAGACTAGACAATCTTTAAAATAATTTTCAACTCAGAGAGGGAGGGGGGAGTTCAGTCTCTTTATAATGCTATCCTACCTCTCTGGAGCTAAAAAATGTATTCAGGTAAAATGGACGGGTGGGAAGAACTACATGTAAGATTTTTTCTTATAGTTTGGATAAGAGTTAAGATTTTGTCAGGTCCCTGTCGGAATGCTGTCATTCTGAAGGGAGGGGGGATGTTACTAGGGGATTAATGCTTTTGCTTTCATGTATCTGTATGGGAACTAGGGAGGGAGGAATGGGCCATCAGGGCCATCTGGATGGATACCTTTCCAGTCAACTCCCCCCCCCCCCCGTTATCAAGGTNACCCCCCCCCCCCCCCGTTATCAAGGTCGCAGGGCCAGGGAACGACTTGTTATCACCTTCTCATCTCGGAGTTCTCACAATACCTTCATGCCAGTGAATTGGCTCCTGATGGACTGGGGCATTGGGTTGGGGTTTGAACAATGGAAAATTAGCTTAACAATTTTCACAGGAGCTTCAGATTCCACCGGGCTTCCCTACAATCACTTTCTCTCAGTAAAATATCCTTCTGAAATAACGCTTGTTTCAAGAGTCATGCTTTCCTGAGAAGATAGCTGAGGCAGGACCTTACAAATTTCCTGTTATCCTCCAGAACTATGGAAGTGGCATCATCTTGTGAGTGTGCTTGTGTGTGTGTGTGTGTGTGTGCGCGCACACACACACACACTTTCAAGTCAATCTTGATTCCTGAAAACTGCCTGGAGAGGTTCATTTTTCCTGGCAAGGTTATTTGGAGGTGATTTGCAATTGCCTGCTTCTTAGGGCTGAGAGAAAGTGATTGGCCCAAGGTCATTCAGCTGGCTTTCTGGCTAAGGTGGAACTAGAACTCATGGATCTTCTGATTTATAGCATGATGCTTTAACCTCTAGACAAATTGGCTAATCTTACCTTGTCAAAAAGTCCATATTCACAGATAAGTTGCTCTCGAGCTTTGGTGTTTATAGCTATTGTAAACCGTACATGAGGTATCAGGAGCTAAGAATGAGAAAAAAATAGATTACTGGATGAAAAACTTTTCATAACTTCATAAATATTACCATAAAAGTTAGAAATGGCTTTGTAGTGAGCAAGGCTGAGTCTATAAGATAGTACTTTTTTCAAACTTTTCTCCCAAAAAGCATTTAAAAGAAGCTTAGTACTTCTTAGCTCCCAACCATCTATCTTCCAAAGAGGCATTTCATTTAGTGTCCTTCCCATTAATCTCTGGTGTGTTTGAGACAGAGAGCTCACAAATCCTACTGCTTTTCTGATGAGTAAAAAAGGTACAAATAAAAAAGTTGAAATTACTGACTGTACCAGCTACCAGCCACTTACTTCAGAGCCTGTTGAAAATGATTGTAAGGACCCACCTCAATCCCTCTTCCTAAGAAAGCAGAACTCCTGGAACGACTTCATTCCAAAAGGAACTTTTATTAGAAGTTGACAGCAGGCATAGAAGGCAGGATCTGATGGTTTCCCATGCGAATCAATAGGTTAAAGGAGTATTTAGCAAACCCCAACCCAATAGTCTATCCCTGCAGTTCAAACAGGCCAATCTCCAGGTATGAGTGGGAACGGGGCTGATTAGATGTATGTTTCCAAGGTTGTTAGGCCATTAGGTCTTTGCGCCTCTTTTTCCGCAGCCAGAGATATGCCAGATGGCCAGAGATAAGACAGATGGCCAGAGGTGCATTCAATTCTCACCCCAGGCTGGCATCAAGAAAAATAGTTCAAAGAGCAGGCAGATAGAGGGAAGTGGAGAGGATACATTGTAGCAGCTATAGCTAAGCAAAGTAGATACATTGTAGCGCCCATGGCTTCCCCCCTCCCCCACGAGCATGGCAGAACCCACAGGAATAAAGAATAAAAGAAACACTCCTCAAACCCAACATTTGGGTTCTGACATGCCGCCCCCCCTTAAAAAAATGAGAGATCCACCTGTAGAGGAAACAAAAAAGGAGAGGAAATATATACGGGTTAGTCTGGTTTGTCAGGATATTTAGTATGAAATTTACTAAGTAATCTTGGGGCTCTGACATGTCGCTTGTGGACCCATTCATTTTGGGAGCAATCTGCTTTGAAAACAAGTCCGTCAGTACCCAAATGACATTATTTTCCCCACTTTCTGGTAGTTCCACAATAAAGTCCATAGAAATCTCCCTCCAGGGTGCCGACAGGGTGGCTACTTTTGCAATAGTCCTGGGGTTTTCTCTTGCCTTTGATTAGCCACTGCGCAAACGGGACAGCTAGCTACATAGTTTTCAATGTCCTTTTTTATTGAAGGCCACCAAAACTGCTGCTTCACTAGGTGGCGGGTTTTCACGAATCCAAAGTGCCCAGCTGTTTTGGAGTCGTGGCAGAGGTGCATGAAGACTAATCTCTGGCTCTTTGGAATGTAGCATTTTCCCCCTATCCAAGGTAGGCCATCATTCATTGTGCATAGATTCTTATGGCTTAGAAACCATTCATCTTTTTCTAATGCTTGGCTGAACTCCACTCCTGCCGAGCTTACTAGTGATTTGGGATTTTTTTTTGCTTGCGCTCGCGTAGTGACTAGTTGCTTTGATGGTATGAGTAGGTCTGCTATCTCAGTCTTTGTGCTATTGTACTGTGGTAATCATGACAGTGCGTCTGCCAGGACGTTTTTCCCCCCTGGCAAGTGTTTGATAGTGAAATTGAACCGATGGAAATGCTGAGACCATGTCGCCTGTTTAGGGGACAGTTTCCTGGGTGTTTTTAAAGCCCCTAAGTTCTTATGGTCAGTCCATACTTGGAAAGGGATTTTGTTTCCTTCCAGGAAATGTCGCCAGATTAGGAGGACCCAACAAATGGCATAAGCTTCTTTCTCCCACACTACCCATCTTTGCTCGGTTTCTGTGAGTTTCCTTGATGTATATGCACAGGGTTGCAACTTCCCTTCATCGTTCTCCTGAAGCAGTACCACCCCCACCACCACATCACTGGCATCTGCCTGAATGATGAAAGGTCTTTCGGTGTCTGGGTGTTTTAAGACCGGTTCCACTGAGAATAGTTTTTTCAGTTTCTCAAAAGTGGCTTGGCACTCCAAAGTACATTTCAGTGGTTGGCTGGGCTTCGGTTTCCCCTTCCCTTTGGTTTTTAGTAGATTTGTGATGGGTAGTGCAATTTGAGCGAAAGAGGGGATGAATTGACAATATAAGTTAGCGAACCAAAGGAAGCTTTGTAGTTGTTTCCAGGTGTGGGACAGAGCCTATTCTAACACTGCTTGGACCTTCTCGGGGTCCATCTCTATGACTTTTGGAGATATATGATATCTTAGGTAATCAATTTTCTCCTTGTGAAATTCACATTTGGATAGTTTGGCATACAGGCGGGTGGTTCGTAACTTATTTAGCACCTGTTTGACATGCTCTTCTTTGGTTTCCATGAATATCAGGATATCGCCCAAGTAGACAAGCACCCTTTTATAGAGGTGCTCCTGGAACATTTCATTTATCAAATGCATGAATACGGCAGGTGCCCCTTGTAGTCCGAACAGAAGCACTCTAAACTGGAAATATAGCAAGGGGCAATTGAAATCCGCTTCCCACTCATCTCCTTCCTTAATTCTGATTTGGTAGTATGCCTCCCGTAAGTCCAATTTTGAAAAAAAATTCCTCTTTGCTAAACGTGATAGCATGTCTTTCATTAAGGGGAGTGGGTAGAGATTACTCTCGCTAACTGCGTTGAGAGATCTATAATCCATGCAGGGGCTGCCGTTTTGGGCTTCGCTGGTTGTATGAACCCTCTCGCTAAATTTTTGTCTATAAATTTCTGTAATTCCTCCAATTCCTGAGGGGTCATGGAGTACATTTTCGGCTTCGGCAATTTCGCCCCCAGCAAAAACTCAATAGCATAGTCTGTGGGACGGTGGGGGGGTAATTCGTCGGACCTCTCTTCACTGAACGCTTCAGCTAGACCCTGATATTCCTTGGGTATGCCTTCCAGCTTCCCATTGCTCACCACTGCCACACTTTCTGGACCCCTGGTTCCCTTTTTGGCTCGGGCCACTCCCTTTGCACTGTAAACCCCTTTCAGGAATCTCAGCTCTCCAGTTCTCCAGTCTACTCTCAGGTTCCATTTTGTTAACCACACCATTCCTAAAATAAGCAGGCACTCCATTCCAGGGGTCACCACGAATGTTATAATCTCTATGTGGTCCCCTATGGTGAGCTGGATGGGCTGTGGCGAGGGTGGCTGGGATTCCCCCTGCAATGGACCCATCTAATTGGCCAAACAAAATTGGCTTCTTCAACCTCCTTACCGGGATTCCTAAATTCCCCACCAGGGTTGAGCTTATGAGGCAGTGGGTGCAGCCTGAGTCTATCAGGGCTCTTAACGAGACCTTCTCCAGCATCCCTGGGTTAAACAGTTCTACAGTTCTGGTGAGGGGCGCGATGGGTCCATTTACCAGGGGTTCGTCCTCCAAGCTGTCATCAGAGGATTCAGGTGGCTTCCCGGTTGGGGCTGGAGTTCCTCCCCCCTTGGTTGATGGGGTTTGGACCTCAACAACCTCCATGCTCTTCACGGTTGTTTCCTTCAGTCTCTGTGGCATTTTCCCAGGCTTTCCCCCTCCAGCTCAGTCAGGCTTCCTCACCAGGGTCTTTGAACGGCACTCAGCTGTGTGGTGTCCCTCTTTCCCAAACTTGAAACAGGTTGATATCCTCGGAGAAGCGGTGGGTTGATTTGCCTGTTCCCGAGCTCCTTCTGCAGGGAATCGTCCCCAGGACTGTCCAAGGTGCCGTTGTCTCCGAGCTCTATCGATTTCAGCTTCTTCGGCCAAATTGTACCAGTTGTGGAGTCGGTCAGGATCCCCCTGGGGAATGCAGGCATAGTACAGATCATCATTTAGTCCATCTTTAAAATGGCCCACGAGGACTTCTTCCAGCCAGTTGAGTTGGCTGCCTAGGGCTCGGAATTCCTCTGTGTACTTCGCCACAGAGCAACGGCCCTGTCTCACCGTCTTTATGCATTCTCTAGCTTTCCGATCTGCCAAGGGATCCTCAGGGCAGCCATGAAGTGGTGGAAATTCCGCAGTTCCGCAGCATTGGCATCGTGTAGGGTCACCATCCACTCATCCCCAATTTCTAAGGTTCCCCAGTGCACTTCACCGCCAAAAGTAGGAATTTCCATCTGGACCAGGGCTTCTCCTCTGCCTTTGTTGATGCCCATCTCCGTCGGCCAGTGCGGCTCATACAGGGGTGGCTGCCACTGTGGTTGCAGCCTCTGAGGTGGTAGTGGAGGGGCCTGGGTTCACCACTTCACTTTCTGCATCACCTTCTTCTTCTGCTGGTCCAGGCTTTGAGGTGCCCTGGCACGGGGCAGTTTTCTCCTCCTTGAGGGAGTTGAAGGCAATTCTCAGCATGTCGATGGCTTGCTCTAGGAACCAACTCGAGCAGGCCAGTCTCTCATCTTGGTCCTCGCTGAGGCGGAGCGACCTCTCCATCTCTCATTTCCAGCCTGGTTGGTGACTGCCCCATTTGAGAGTCACTTTCCTCGCCTTCCAATCCCAGTCCTCCTTCTTCCCAATGCCCATTGACCACCTCGGTTTATTCCAGTTCTCAGTGGCCACATCTTCGTCGGAGAAACTGGGCCACTTTGGCCCACTTTGGGCCACCTGGAGGGAAACTTCCTCCTTCCCCATGGTGCCTTCTTCCTTCTCCATGCCTAAATCCAACATCATTTGCATGGTCCCCGTGGTAAGGGTCTACCTTCTGGGCTGACCGAATTCTGCAAATCCTGCCTAATGTAAGGACCCGCCTCAATCCCTCTTCCTAAGAAAGCAGAATTCCTGGAACAACTTCATTCCAAAAGGAACTTTTATTAGGAGAAGTTGACAGCAGGCATAGAAGGCAGGATTTGAAGGTTTCCCGCACGAATCAATATGTTAAAAGAGCATCTAGCAAACCCCACCCCAATAGTCCATCCAGTCAGTTCAAATGGGCCCATCTCCAGGTGTGAACCCGCTGTGGGAACAGGGCTGATAAGACATTGTAGCATTGTAGCGGCTATAGCTAAGCAAAGTAGATACATTGTAGCACCCATGGCTTCCCCCCTCCCCCCAGGAGCATGGCAGAACGCACAGGAATAAAGAATAAAGAAAACACCCCCAACCCCAACACCTGGGTTCTGACAATGATACAAGCAAATTGATATTCCATTTCCTTCTGTAATTATTTAGCAATTGTCTAATTAAAAGTTTCAAAGAAACTACCATATTTCTTTTATTCTGTCTCTTCCAGTTTGGTAATCTGGGATTTTTGAAAACAGACTTAAGTGGCACTTCCTCCTCCATTTTTTCCCATAGGTACAATGGGCCCAAATCATCTAGTGAGCTTCCATGGCTACAAAAATTGGCACTCCCACTGCAGCTGCTAAGGAAGGAGAAGAAAGAGGAGGAGAAAGAGGGGAGAAGAAGAAAGAGAAGAAGAAGGAGGATTGAGATTGAAGAATAGCAGTGTGGCATGTGGGCATCTGCAACTTTTTCCCTACAGTGGCTGTTAAGGTAGGAGAAGGAGATTGAGAAGAAAGAGGAATGGAAGGAGAATCTCCTTTTTAGATGTCTGTAAACCCTCTTTTTTTGAGAGTTGAATGATTTTCTTTTTGTGAATGATTTTTCTTTTGCTTTTTCTTCATTCTTTGCCTTATAAACTTTCTAAGACCTACCAACAAAAACATATGATTGGTTAAAATGAACACATGATTTGCCTTTGCTTCATTATACTTATGTGTTATTTCAATTTTAACTATAATAGAGGGCAAAAGACTAATTTTTATCAGAAGGCTGTATTGCTTTGTTATACTTAAGTGTTATTTCAGTATTAACCATAATAGGGAGGAAATGATTAATTTTTAACAGGAGGCTGTTAAGCTATCCAAAGGAGCCCAGATTTACTTTTATTTAACTTTTTTATGAGCTGAGGGATTTTTTCACTTTCTTTTCTTTTTCCTAATTTCTGCCTGCTTCTTTGTGTATTTGACACAGAACATTTTTTTAACTAAAGACCTTGTTTTCATGCTTCTTATGGAGTTATAAATAGTACCTCAAGAAAAAAAATGAGTTTTTTAAATAAAAGATTCTATTTGCCTTGGATTTACTGGAATTATTTGCATGAAGAATAACAAAAAAAATTATGAAGAATATCAAAGTCAGGGATACTGCAGTTATAGTAGCAAGTGCATCATGTTTGTATTGCTGCCCATGGAGGACCCAAATTATACCTGCACAAAATGTAAATTAATTGGTGTGCTAGAACAAAAATTGAGAGAACAGCCACTCCAAGATTCAGTGGTGAACATGATGAACTTCTAGTAAAGTTGGAACACTGTATCCAAACAGAACAAAACAAAGATGAAATAACTACCAGGAAATAGAAAGGATAATGGCAGCATGTCAGAAGGAAGGAAGGAAGGAAGGAAGGAAGGAAGGAAGGAAGGAAGGAAGGAAGGAAGGAAGGAAGGAAGGAAGGAAGGAAGGAGGGCTATGTTCAGTCCCTCTGAAGCTGAACAATCAATTTCATACCCTCCCCCTGGAAGAAAACATCCAGATACCTAGAAAAAAGTCTATGTCAAATGTTCCAGTGACCATAAGTAAATAAACTCAGATTCTCATCCCCCCCAAAATGTGTGTTGCTGATAGATGACTCACTACTCAAAAGAACAGACTCATCCATTTGTAGACCAGACTATTTTTCAAGGGAGGTATGTTATCTCCCAGATGCAAAGATTAAAAATGTGACAGAGAGTTGTAGTCTTCTTTCATGTTGGAACAAATGATACAACTCCCTTTTTAGAACCCTGTAATCCCTTAATCTGGGGTAGATTTACTGGCCAGATGCCTTTCCTGACACTATGCAGAGTTCGCAGCAGATATTTTTTCTTTATGCCCTAGGAGAGAAATATCTGCTGCTACCTAGGATTGAATTCTCAACCTCTAGGTGGAAAGTGAGTATCTTCACTACGATGCCACTACACTGCTCATGGACAAATGATACAACTAAGAGCCTGAAAACAATTGTCAAGTTTTGAAGCACAGTTTTGCTGCTACAGCAATTATTGCTTCTCAGCTTGCCAATGAACTCTGGGTAGGGGGGAGAGGGAAAGCATTAGAATGCAACTTCAAAGAATAGAATAGAATAGAATAGAATAGAATCTGAAAGGGACCTTCGAGGTCTTCTAGTCCAGCCCCCTGCTCAAGTAGGAAACCCTATACCATTTCAGACAAGTGACTGTATAGTCTCTTCTTAAAAATCTCCACGATTTCTGAAGGCAAGCTGTTCCACTGGTTAATTGTACTCACTGTCAGGAAGTTTCTCCTAAATTCCAGGTTGCTTCTCTCTTTGGTCAGTTTTCAACCATTGTTTCTTGTCTTGCCCTCTGGTACTTTGGAGAATAGCTTGACACCCTCTTATTTGTAACAGCCTCTCAAATACTGGAATACTGCTATCATGTCTCCCCTATTTCTTCTTTTCTTTAAACTAGCCAAACCCAAGTCCTGCAGCCATTCTTCATATGTTTTAGTCTCCAGGCCTTTGATCATTTTAGTTGTTCTTCTCTGAACTTTTTCCAAGGTCTCAACATCTTTTTTGTAGTATGGTAACCAAAATTAGTCGCAGTATTCCAGGTGTGGTCTTATTAGGGTTTTATAAAGCGGTACTAATACTTCGTATGATCTTGATTCTATGCCTCTGTTTATACAACTCTGGATTGTATTAGCTTTTTTAGCTGCTGCTGCACACTGCTGGCTCCTAGTCAAGTGATCGTCTACTAGGACTCCAAGGTCCCTCTCACAGTTGCTGTTTTTGAGCCAGGTCTCGCCTAATCTGTACTTATACCTTTGATTTTTCCTACCTAAATGTAAAACTTTGTTTTTCTGCACATTAAAACTAATTTTGTTGGATAGGGCCCATTGTTCAAGTTTGTCAAGATCTTTTTGGATGAGCTAGTCTTCTGGGGTGTTGGCTATTGCTGCCAATTTGGTGTCATCTGCAAATTTGATGAGTTCCCATTCTATTCCCTCATCTAAGTCATTGATGAAGATATTGAAGAGTACTGGGCCTAAGACGGAGCCTTGTAGTACCCCACTGCTTACTTCTCTCCATGTGGATGTAGTACCATTGAGGACTACTCGTTGAGTACAGTTTGTCAGCCAGCTACAGATCCATCTAATGGTGTTGTTGTCTATCCCACTTTTTTCTAGCTTACTAAGCAGCAGGTTGTGGTCTACTTTGTCAAATGCCTTACTGAAGTCTAAGTATACTATGTACACAGCGTTTCGCTGGTCTGCTAATTTAGTCACATTATCAAAGAATGAAATAAGATTGGTTTGGCATGATCTGTTTTTGACAAACCCATGCTGGCTACTGGTTATAACTTGGGTTGCTTCTAGGTGTTCACAGATCTGTTTTTTGATTATCTTTTCCAGGATCTCCCCAGGTATTGATGTTAGACTGATTGGTCTGTGATTTCCTGGGTCTGTTTTTTTCCCTTTCTTGAAGATGGGAACCACATCAGCCCTTTTACAATCAGCTGTACTCCAGGATTTTTCAAAGATATGGTACAATGGTTCTGAGATAACATCTGCCAGCTTCTTCAGAACTCTGGGAAGTAATCTGTTGGGTCCTGGTGATTTATATTCATCAAGGTCGGATAGGTGTTCTCTTACCATTTTCCTGCTTATTTTAATTTTTCTTTCTAGTTTGTCTTCTGCAGTAGTTTTTTTTGGTACGTTGGACTGTAATTTCTTTTTGTGTGAAGACTGATGCAAAGAATGAGTTAAGCAGCTCTGCTTTCTCCCTACTGCCTGTTACTTCCTTGCCATCTTCTCTCTTTAATGGACCTATTGTTTCCTTGACTTTTTTCTTGTTATTAATATGTTGAAAGAAACTTTTTTTTATTATCCTTGACTTCTGTTGCAAGACTTTTTTATGAACCGACAGAGTTTCCCACACTTCTTGAATTGTTTTCCTGTTTAGGATTTTCATCCATGGAATCCTTCCTAAGTTCTCTCTTCAGCTCTTTTGAAGTTTAAGACTCTGGTTGGATTATTATTTTGGATTATTAAAGAGAAGACCGTGAGACCCAAGGACAATTTGCAGGTATCTGGCCAGATGCAGAAACATTTTCTCATAACAATATTTTCCCATTTAATTGGACAATGTGACCTGATCCAGAGGGAGGAGAAAGAATCTATGCTTTTACTATATGGGGCTTGGATGGGGTTTAGCCAGAGCTGGTTTTACTTTCATACATGCCAAAATGATTTACTCAATAAAGTTTTACATTAAGAGAACAAAAAGTCTCGAAGGTGTTTGCTTGCTTGGGTTTGTTAGTCGGAACCTTGACAACAATTTAATGGGAGTATGGGTAACTAGGCAGCAAAGTAAGACATTTGGGGGCACAGGTGATATTTTCATATGTACTTTCAACAAAAGGTCAACATTCACTCAGAGAATGGAGGATTCTAGAAGTAAACTGGTGGCTCAAGGAATGGGGCCAAGAGAAATTTGGATTTTGGGACTTTGGTTTACTTTATATTACCTACAGGAAAGTCTTCTGGCAAGAGATGAGTGCATCTTACAAGGATCAGGAAGGATGTGATTGGAAAACAACTAGCTCATCTAAAGAGCTTTAAACTAAAACTGAAAGGGGAGCAAGATCAATCTTTAGGGCTACCCCAAGACAACCAAACAGCCAATAATGAAGGGAATAAAACAGGAAAACTAGGAAGCAAATGCAAGGTGAGCCATAAAGAACTCAAATACTTATATACTAATGCTCAGAGTTTAGTAACAAACGGGGAGAACTTGCAGTCCTAGTACATGAGGGCAGATACAATGGTGTTGCTATTACCGAAATTTGATGGGATGGAACCCATCCCATAACTGGAACATACTGGTAGAAGTTATAAATTGTTCAAAGAAGAAAAAAAAGAAAAACCAGAACCAATTCAAAAAAGGGGGCGCAGTAGTTTTGTATGCAAAGAATTACTACAGTATATCTCTACAGAAATACACTGTCAGAATCTAGTTATATTTCCTTTCTATCTATCTTCTCTGATGCAAAACCAATTCTTACCCTTTCCTGGATCCTGCCATACTCCCAAGGGGGAGGGGGGATATGCATGCGGGTTTTATTACTTTCACTTCTTCTATTCACTACAAAGTAACCTTTTGTTTATTCGCCTTCGGGTCTGCTAGCCATTACAATGTAACCATTTGCCTCTTATCCTATGCCCCTCTGAACTTCTCCTCCTTACTGGCCAGCTAGGAAAAGGGGGGTGAAAAGATACAGCCCTCCGGGATCTGATTTATTTCTCCATCATCAAAATAAGGTGTGAGGAGCTGTTGAATGATCATGCACAACGGAGCCAGATTGATGTTATATTTCCTGGATTTAACACCTAGAAATCTGCCGGTCTGAATCGCTCAGAAGAACTGCGGGGTGGGATTGCTTAGGGACACTTTAAAACATCGATTTGTGAGGGAATCCCTCAGATCCTGTTGATCATGCCTGCTATCAATTTCTCTTAGTAAAACTTCCTGTTCGAAGAGATTGTTTCCAAGAGTTCTGCTTTCTTAAGATGTGGATTGAAGTGGTTCCTTACATACACAATATTAGGGATGAAAGCCTTCTTGAATGTATTTGGGAAGATATTAAAATAAAAAGAAATGGCATTGCTATAGGTGTGTACTACATGTACCACACAGAATAAATAGATGAATTCTTTGCTAATCAGTTAGCCGAGATGTGCAGGAAATACCACAGTGTAATAATAGGGGACTTTAACTACTCTGTCATCAACTTGGAAACCAACTGCAACGCAACAGAGATTGTCACCCAAAAGGTGGAGGAGAAAAGTAGATGGTCGGCTATACTGGATTTAATCCTAACTAATAGGGATGAAATGGTTGCAGGAGTGGAAGTTGTAGAAACTTTGTCGAAGAGTGACTATGACTTACTAGAATTCATCATAATGCATGCAGAGGTGACTGAACAAAATCAGATTTGTGTTTAGATTTTGCCTAAATCAAACCAAACTAAAAGAGAGATTAGGAAGGATTCCATGGATGGATATCCTAGAAAGAAAAAATGACAGATTTGCTGTCGTATATACATTGTTTGACTCTCAAGGGATTTACTAATTTATGCCAAGAGTTCATTTTGTTTTATTCAAGTTGGTGTTGATTTCTGGCACAAACGTCATGCCTAAAATGGGATTAGAACTCACATATAGGGTCTCTAATTTTAACTTAATTTCTATTTATCTTTTAAAAATAGCTTTGTTATACAAGTAGTCCTTGACTTATGACCAGTTGTTTAGTGACTGTTCGAAGTTATGATACTCTTTCTGAGTATATCTCATATGTATCAATTGTCTATTATTTTTCTTATCAGTTTGATTTGATTTAATGAGGGCAATATTTATTCTTAGTGATTTGATTTGTTTTAACCTAACGAATGCAAATAGACATATAAAGCACACTATTTTTCAAAAAATGAATAAAATATAACATAGTGGAGACCTTTTAGAGTTTTCTTCTTATGGAAGAAATTTTTGAACCCATTTCCAACATCTTCCCTCAAATTCTTCAAAATCCTTTTCTGAAATCCCACATACAAGTCTGATTCTTTGATTCTTACCCAAACATTTTCAAAAGGATTTCCATGTTCTGCTTTCTGAACGTCTGTGCAAGTGTACATTTTCTTCCTGTACAAAGCAGCATCCCCATCTTTCATGTACAATGTAGCCTTCCAGTTATAAACATCACAGAATATTCCAGCAATAACAATCACATCATACTTGCTTTTTGAATGAGGATTGCTATTGGTTTATTGGGTCTTACAGAATCAACCCTCCTTGCTATGCTTAGTTTCTCATATACAGTGTGTTTGTAGCCCACTGCCTCCCAAGAAAATACAGGGATTTATCCAGGTAGTCACCATGCACCATAGGCACGTAGCGCGCGCACACAACACAAATATACCTTTGAGTCAATCTTGAATCACTGTGGTTGTTAAGTGGGGTGTGACTGAATGTATATATGACTGACCTGATTTTATGATTTTTTTGTGGCACCCTTGTTAAGTGAATACTGTGATTGTTAAGTGAACCCATGTTTTGCTATGGGCTGGTTTTGCCAAAAAAGGGAAGCAACTGCCAGTTTTCAGCAAAACCATCATCAAACATGGTCACATAACTGTGGAATGCTCCAAACAGCTGTAAATACAGCTGCATTGCCAAATGCCATTGGAATTTCAAAACCAAGTCATAATTACCCCCAGGTAGGTCCATCATAACATTGAACAGTCGCTAACTGACTAGTTGAGACTATCAGTACAATCATAACTCAAACCAGTGAACTGGTATATGCCACAGCCACTGTAATCCTTGAGGTGCTTGGATATAGAGTTAAGAAGAACAGCAGTACATACACCTTCTCTCTGTGTATGTACTGCTGTTCTTCTTAACTCTATATCTTAACTCTTCTTCTTAACTCTGCTGCCTTAACCATTATATCAAATTGGCCTTATTATAATATAGATTATAAAATAATACATCTTATTCCAGTATTTAATAACCCACCTTAAAGAGAGGATGGACTGCAGGCAATTGTCGGAACATAGCCACTGCAAAAACTTCTGAAATTAAGTGAGTCCGAAGCAGATGAGTCACAGTCTGATGAATATGGAAATCAGAAGAACGTACCCATATTTTGGCTAATAACCAATCATACTTAGCATCAGATGGAAGGAAAATAGGATTGCTTTGTTCAGGAGCTTGATTTATCTGAAAGGTTTAATAGAATGGTTAATATCTTCAATAACAACCAAATGTTATTTTAATTGGATAAAACCAAAATTACCTGAATTGCAATAGGGAGAATTTTATTCTCTAAATTCTTATACAATAAACAGATAGGAGCAGCCAAATACTGTACTGTGCAGGGATCTGTCTTATTGACTTCAACATCATCTAGAAGTTCATAGTCCACAATGAAAATATTTCCTTGCTGTCCAAAAAAAAAAAAAGGTAAGCAATTTGAGATGTAAAAATAATCCTGGAAACATTAAGTATTTTATCTTTGGAATATTTATATCACAAACACATAAATAAGAAAATTTATAATAGGCTGAACAATTTAACTACTTCTGCCAGTTTCGTAGCTCTGAGTGCTCCTCTCATCACTGGGATCACTTAGGCCTTTACTTTCCACATCATCTCCAGTTCCTCTGCTATATCTATCACCACCACTTCTTGTGGTCCTTGTCTACTACCACAATGTTTTGTTGATTGCCCAATACCTACCTGTCCATCTGGATCTGGAAGTCGCACAGGATGTTAGCCTCTTATTCCCCATAACCTTCTCTGGAATCTTCCATCTGGACTTAGGAGGGTCTAGCCCATACGCTGTGTGCAGATGTTCCCATACACAATGCTTGGTTCTGCAGTTCAGTGTATGCTGTTCCTGCCTGCATCTTACACATTACCACTATATGTTGGACTGTCTCTGAGGCCTCTCTGCATAATCTATACCTTGGATCCTGTCTAGAGAGGTAGACTTTTGTTTTTAGGATCAGTGCCTTGGTGCTATCTTTCAGTTAAATCCTTTCCAATTATGATTAAGATTTTTGCCATCTCTGCTATCTATTGACGGTACATACATGCAGAGTTTTGCCTTGCTATGGCACTTCCTTTGTTTGATCTTCCACTATGTCTGTTGCTTCACTCAGCAGCTCATCTTTGAATGCCATCTTATTGATGTACTCCTGGATGCTCTGAGTTTCATGCAGGGCAATGGCTTTGACACTCACCAGACTTAGCCTTCCTTCTTTCTGGTGTGTGTAGTCTCTGGGTGTTGGGCTTGGGAGAGGAAACTTCTCTACATTGTCAAAAGCTTCGGGGTCTTCACATCAGTAGCTTCCATAACCTCCTTTGGCCAATTCACTATACCAACATGGCATCTGATGACTGGCAGAGCAGATGTGTTGATTGTGTGGATCTTGTTCTTCCCATTGAACTGGCTCTTCAGGACCTGTCATCCTTTGGTGGCACTTGTATATTGCTGTCCTCCTTGTCTTCTCATTGTGACTCTCATGTAATTGTAGGATGCCAAGGTATTTGTAGTTTCTCTGTATGTCTGCTAGGTCACCTGCTGATAGTTCCATCCCATCAGTCTTAATTATCTTCCCTCTCTCGACTACCATCCAACTACACATTTTCAGTCTGAAAAACATCCCAATGTCCTTACAGTAGATATGCCAGGTGGATCAAAGAGTCGATGTCTCATTCATTTTTAGCATATAGCTTAATGTCATCTATATAGAGGAGATAGCTGATGTTAGTTCCAGTTTTGAACTTGTATTCATATCCAGACCTTAAGATTATCTGCCTGAGGAGCTTCAAATCTGCATGCATTACCTTGATACCTCCACTTGGTGGCCCTGTGCATGCACTTGGTGGCCTCCACTTGGTGGCCTCTGCATGCATTACCTTGATACCTCCACTTGGTGGCCCTGTGTGAGCTAGCTTGAGTTAACTGCCAGTCTTATCTTCCACAGTCCCATTGTATTTCTTGAGGAAGGTTCTTAGTGTCCTGTTGACTATGTGTAGTGTCAAGCACTCACAGACTTTCTTAGCAGTGACATTCTAGCTTCAAATGTTGGCTGCGCATCCACTTGTTCTTCTGTGTCTTCTTGAGTCTTGGATGTGTAGTTGCTTTATCTCAGGTTGTGAGAGCTGCTTCCTCTTCATTATGTTGAAGCATTGAGTAACTAGCTGTTTTCAGAGTTAGTGTAGATGCAGGTCTTCTATCCATTCATAGTTCCCTCATACATTGCATATATCCCCTCTTGTTAGGTCTACTGTTGTAGTAGCATTCCATCAGTTTACAGAAGATGACAAGGAGGTGATGGGCAGCAGAGAGAAAATGGAACTGCTTAATTCATTCTTTGCATATGTCTTTACACAAAACGGAAAAAATACTCAAATCCATCAAAAGCAGTACTTGACTTGTATACAGAAAGGGAATACAAGTCAAAATAGTAAAGTGACTTGTATACAGAAAGGGAATATGTCAAAATAGGCAAAAAATGACAAGACAATATCTATTCACTCTAGATGAATTTAAATCACCAGGTCCTTTGTAATATATTTTTATTAATTTATCAAAGTATAAAATACAAAGAGAAATAAAA
This sequence comes from Protobothrops mucrosquamatus, assembly GCF_001527695.2. Lineage (NCBI taxonomy): Eukaryota > Metazoa > Chordata > Lepidosauria > Squamata > Viperidae > Protobothrops > Protobothrops mucrosquamatus. Next base: position 196,906 of record NW_015387533.1, on the reverse strand, counting down.
AAAATAGAAAACTGTGGGGGAGGGAAAAAAGAGAAAATATGGAGTAAAGAGGGAAAAAGAAAGAAAAAGGCATTGACTTCCAATTCTCTTTAGCATAGAAGATAACATTACAACCTCAACTTTTTACTTTTACACAACAGTATATACTAGCAATTTCTATAGCAACCAACCTATCTAATCAGCAAAAACAAAATCAAAGTTTTATATTTTTTTCCATCGCAAGCACAAAATCCAGAAGTAATTTCCAAATAGAAACAAAATTAAACTGGGAGACAAAGTAGACCGCAATCTACTTCTTGGCAAGCCAGAAAAATGTGGGCTAGAAGGATTTGTAACTGACTGACAAACTACTCAATGAGTCGTCCTTAATGGTACTACATCTACATGGAGGGAAGCAGTGGGGCACCCGAAGGTTCCATCTTAGGCCTAGTACTCTTCAATATCTTCATAAATGATTTAGATGAGGGAAAAGAAAGGAAACTCATCAAATTTGCAGTTGACACAAAGCTGGCAGGAATATCCAACACCCCAGAAGACAAGCTCAGGATCCAAAAAGATCTTGACAAGCTTGAACAATGGGCTCTATCCAACAATATGAAATTTAATGTGGAGAAAAGGAAAGTTTTACACTTAGGCAGGAAAAACCAAAGGTACAAGTACATATTAGGCAAAACCTGGCTCAAAAACAGTAACTGTGAGAGGGACCTTGGAGTCCTAGTGGATGATCACTTAAATATGAGTCAGCAGTGTGCGGCAGCAGCCAAAAATGCTAATACAAACCTTGGTTGTGCAAACAGAGGCATAGAATCAAAATCACATAAAGTATTAGTACTGCTTTATAAAGTCCTAGTAAGGCAACACCTGAGATACTGCATTCAGTTTTGATCACCACATTACAAAAAAGATGTTGAGACTTTTGAAAAAGTGTAAAGAGCAACTAAGATGATTAAAGGCCTGGAGACCAAAACATATGAAGAACGGTTGCAGGATTTGGGTTTGGCTAGCCTACAGAAAAGAAGGACTGGGGGGGGGGCATGTGTTAACAGTGTTCCAGTATTTGAGAGGTTGCCACAAAGAAGAGGGAATCAGCTTATTTTCCAAAGCACCAGAAGGCAAGACAAGAAATAATGGATGAAAACTAATCAAGGAGAGAAGCAACCTGGAATTAAGGAGGAAATTCCTAACAGTGTGGGCAATTAATCAGTGGAACAGCTTGCCTTCAGACGTTGTGGTTGCTTCATCACTGGAGGTTGTTAAGAAGAGACTGGACAGTCACTTGTCTGAAATTTTATAGGGTCTCCTGCTTGAGTAGGGGGTTGGACTAGAAGACCTCTAAGGTCGCTTCCAGCTCTATTCTGATTGATTGATGTTCTCTTCTTTGGATAAAAGAATCAATTTAAACATCTCTGCTTCTCCTTGCTGCGGGGAATAGTATATGCTTCTGTTTACTGTTTAAACTATCATAATTTATATTAAAAGAATTCCCTATATTATTTCATATTTGTATCTTTAGTACCTAGCCGATTTATAATACAGGTGATTCTCTGTAGGGAGCTTTCAAAGATTTCCCTGATGACAGATTCAAGCTCAGGTTTAAGCATCTTCGTAGCTCCATCTAGTGGTCAAAAATGTATTTCTATTTATTTATTTATTCCTTTTTCTGGCCAATCATTGTTCATGAAAATTGGAAAATGTCAACCACCCACAGCAAAGCAATTCAAGGTTACAGATTATTTTAAAAATAGTAAAATAAAACCATAACTTTTATCCTTACATTTCTCCATCAAATTTCAAAAGGAAAAATATACCAGCCTTATTTTTAGCTTCCCTCCAGCAACCCTCTTCCTTGTCTTTTAACAACAAAGAAGTCTCAAAAATGGCTGTGACCATAGAGACACTCTTTTAACTGTTAAAAATAATAGTCTCATTAATTGGTTAAGAAATGAAAGGCACGACTTATTGTCCATTTGAAAAATAAATTCCAAAATAGCTATTTTGTCCAACAATGACGTTATTGCAGCCCCACCCCCAGGCATTAGCGCACCAGCTGCTTCCTTAATTTCAAAGTGCTACTCCCCCTCTATCATAATAGATTGTGGTGCAGGAGGAACTTTTGGCCTTAAAGGCAAGGTTATTTCTGGTATTAGTAAACTATAATGGAACACGGGTGGATTTGCTTAAGAGTTTTGGGAGTTCTAATTCCACAGTAACTGGGTTTATAATACATTTGATGGGGAAGAGTCCTACAAACCTAGGGCTTAGCTTCTTCGAAAGTTGAAGTGACTGAAGAAACCTAATGGATAGGTAAACCCTGTCCCCAAGGCAGAAAGGTTTGGGTTCTATTCTTTCCTTATCTGTTTGAGCTTTGTAGGCATCCCTGCCTTCGTCTAGAGCTTTCCTTACTATTGCCCAGGTGTTTTGTAACTGATTTATCCATTCCTTAAGGGAAGGAATGGTGGGTTCAATGATAGGCAGTTCTGGCATTGGTTTAAACACCTGCCCTGTAGCACTTGAAAGGGAGTGTATCCGGTATTAGAGTGGATAGCATTGTTATATGCCACTTCAGCAAAGGGCAGGAGGTCGGTCCAATTGTCCTGTTGATAATTAATAAAACATCTAAGGTATTGTTCTAGAACTGAGTTCATTTGTTCTGTCCCCCCATTCATTTGAGGATGATGACTAGAACTCAAGCCTTGTTCTGTGCCCAAAAGGTCTAAAAAAGCCTTTCAGAACTTAGAAGTAAATTGGACACCCTGTCTGAAATTATGCGTTGGGGGAACCATGTAGTCAGTAGATATGTTAAAGAAACATTTTAGCTAAGGTTTTGGCGGTTGGGATCTTCTGGCATTGGATAAAGTGAACCTGTTTTGAGAATAAGATAGTCACGACCTAGATAACTGGTTTCCCACACTGTCTGGCAGTTCCACAGAGATCTCCATAGAGATCTCTCTCCAGGGTGCTGAAGGGCTCGCTACCGGCTGTAAAAGGCCAGGCATTTTTCCTTGCCTCTGTTTCGCTGCAGCGCAAACAGGGCAGCTGGCTACATAACAGTAAATGTCCTTTTACAATGATGGCCACCAGAACTGCCTCTTTACTAGGTGAAGGGTTTTCACAAACCCAAAGTGTCCCGCTAGTTTTGAATCATGGGAGGCTTGCATAGTTTTCATTCTTTGCATGGCTGAGACATACGGTTTTCCTCCACCCAAGCCAGTCCATCCCTCATCAAGCAGAGATTCTTGTGCTTCTTAAGAGATTCTTAAAGAACCATTCATCTGTTTCAAGGGCCTGCTTGAACTAGGTTGGGGCAGCACTCTCCATTTGGGTGGGGGACCTCTATTGTGATCTTGTAACAACTGGCGTTGCCAATTGCTGGACTGGTAATAGAGTCTTGATTACCTCTGCTTTGGTGCTGTTGTACTGCAGCATCCCAGATAGAGTGTCAGCTAAGAAATTCTTTCCCCCTGGCACGTAATGGATAGTAAAATTGAACCAGTGGAAGTGTTGAGCCCACTGTGCTTGTTTGGGGAACAACTTCCTAGGTGTCTTTAGAGCTTCTAAATTTTTGTGATGACTCCATACATGGAAAGGGATCTTGCTCCCTTCCAGGAAGTATCTCCAGGTGAGGAGGGCCCAGCGCACTACACTGCACTTCTCCCACACTGCCCAAGGTTGCTCAGTTTCTGATAGCTTTTTGGAAGTTTAAGCATAGGGCTGCAGTTTTCTTTGTTCATTTTCTTGGAGTAACACTGCTGCTACCGCTGCATCACTTGCATCAGCCTGGATTATGAATGCCTTTTCTGGGTCTGGGTGTTCAGAATTGGCTCTGCCGAGAAAAGTCTTTTTAATTTTTCAAATGCCACTTGGCATTCCATAGTCCATTTCAGGTATTGGCTGGGTTTCAGTTTATCCCACCCTTTTGTTTTTAAGAGGTTAGTGATAGGTAAAGGGATCTGGGTGAAAGAGGGGATGAATTGTCTGTAGAAATTTGCAAAGCCTAGGAAACTTTGCAGCTGCTTTCTGGTGCAGGGGGTCTCCCAATCTAGGATGGCACGTACTTTCTCCAAGTCCATCTCCACCCCATCGTGCGAAATCCTTTAGCCCAGGTGGTCGATTTTCTCTTTGTGGAATTCACACTTTGACAATTTCGCATAGAGCTTAACTGCTCAGAGTTTATTTAGGATCACTCTGACCAATTTCACATGTTCTGCCTTAAGAGAATAGAATAGAATGGAAGGGACCTTGGAGGTCTTCTAGTCCAGCCCCCTGCTCAAGCAGGAGAATCTATACTGTCTCAGTCAGGTGATTGTCTAGTCTCTTCTTAAAACTCTCCAATGATGGAGCACCCACAATTTCTGGAGCAAGCTGTTCCACTGGTTGATTGTCCTCACTGTCAGGAAGTTTCTCCTTAATTCCAGGTTGCTTCTCTCTTTGATCAGTTTCCAATCATTGTTTCTCGTCCTTCCCTCTGGTGCTTTGGTGAACAACCTGGCCCCCTCTTCCTTGTGGCAGCCCCTCAAGTACTGGAAAACTGCTATCATGTCTCCCCTATTTCTTCTTTTCTTTAGACTAGCCAAATCCAAGTCCTGCAGCTGTTCTTCATATGTTTTAGTCTCCAGGCCTTTAATCATCTTAGTTGCTCTTCTCTGATTTTTTTTCCAAACTCTCAACATCTTTTTTGTGATATGGTGATCAAAATTGGCTGCAGTATTCCAGGTGTGGTCTTACTAGGGTTTTATAAAGTGGTAGTAATACTTCGCGTGAGCTTGATTTTATGCCTCTGTTTATACAACCTAGGATTGTATTAGCTTTTTTGGATGCTGCTGCACGCTGCTGGCTCATAATCAAGTGATCGTCCACTAGGACTCCAAGGTCCCTCTCACAGATACTGTTTTTAAGCCAGGTCTTGCCCAATCTGCACTTGTACCTTTGGTTTTTCCTGCCTAAGTGTAAAACTTTCCTTTTCTCCACATTGAAACTAATTTTGTTGGATAGGGCCCATTGTTCAAGTTTATCTAGATCTTTTTGGATCACGAGTTTGTCTTCTGGCGTGTTGACTACTTCTGTCAGTTTGGTGTCATCTGCAAATTTGATGAGTTCCCCTTCAATTCCCTCATCTAAGTCATTTATGAAGATATTGGAGATATTGGGCCTAAGATGGAACCTTGTGATACCTCACTGCTTACTTTTCTCCATGTGGATGTAGTGCCATTAAGGACTACTCATTGAGTACGGTTTGTCAGCCAGCTACAGATCCATCTGGTGGTGATGTTGTCTATTCCACTATGCCTTAGTTTTGGTATAAATTAAGAAATATTCCAGGTACACCAAAACTCCCTTATACAGGTGCTCCTCATTGATCAGCTGCATGAACATAGTTGGGGCCCCTTGTAGATCAAAAGGGAGCACTCTGAATTGAAAACATCTGAGGGGGCAGTTGAAAGTGGTCTTCTATTTGTCCCCTTCCTTAATTCTAACTGTATAGTAAGCCTCCTGTAGGTCCAACTTAGAAAATATTTTTCCTTTCGATAGGTGGGCCAGCATATCTTTCATGAGAGGCAGGGGGTACACATTTTCCATGCACACAACATTCACACCCATCCTTCTTCTCCCTGAACAGCACGGGTGTGGCCATTTCTGTAGATCCAATTGCTCCCGCTGCCACTTCGGTCATCCCTGATTCACTCCCTCCACACTTGGTTTCTTCCAGTTGATCCTTCTTTTTGCTCCTGCATCGTCCACCATGTATAGTACGGCTTGCTTCAGGATTTGGTCAGTCGACTCCTGCTCTCCTTCGGATTCATCCCCATCATCTGAGAGCAGCTCCATCTCCCGCTTCCAGCCCTTCTTCCGGCTGCCTCGGGTGAATGTCACTCACTGGGCTTTTTCTTCCCACTCTTCTCTCTTCTCTACTCTGACCGATCATCTTAGCTTCATGGAGCCTTCTGCATTTGCCATCTCCTACATCCATCCGGAGGAGCTTTCTTCTGGGTGGGTTTTTGCAGTGGGCTATCCCCAACATTCGGTTTAGTCTTGTTCGCTGTCATGATGTGCACGGTCCTCAAGATAGGGTGGTTGCCTCTCCGGGTTGACCTTTTTGCAGATCTTGCTTAATGTAAGGTCCTGCCTCAACTACTCCTCCCATGAAAGCAGAACTCTTGAAACAGACATTGTTTCAAAAGGAACTTTTAATGAGAGATAGTGATAGCAAGAGAACAAAGCAAAATCTAAAAGTTTCCCGTGCAAATTCCTACATTAAAACATTCGTTCCACAAAACCCCAACCCAGAACCCAATTGTCCAGTTCACATCCAGCCAAACCACCAGTGCAGAGTTGCTATGGGAACCAGAGCTGATAAGGGATGGTTCCCAGGTGCTTCACCGGATCTCGCAATGGACTGGAGATAAGGCAGATGGCCCCTGGCACATTCCATTCTCTCCACTTCACACCCAAAGAAATACATCAAAGTTGAGGAGGAACAAAGCAGAGGGAGTACAAGCCACAAGCTCCCCTCGCAGCAGAGAAAAAACCTCCTCCCTCCCCCTAGAATAGCAGAGCCCCAAAAAGAAGGCTTGAAGAGGTTTCTGACATGGTACCTGGCTCAACAGCAGTAACTGTGAGAGGGATCTACTGTAGGAACTGTAATGGACAATCACTTAAGTATGAGACAGCAGTGTGCTGCAGCAGCCAAAAAAGCCAATGCAATCCTCTGCTGCATCACTAGGAGGATAGCATCCAGATCAGCTGAAGTGTTAATAGTGCTTTATACAATAGGCATGAGCTTAAATGGACTCAAGAAGATGGTAGAGGACAGGAAGGCCTGGAGGAACGTTGTCCATGGGGTTGCGATGGGTCGGACACGACTTCACAACTAACAACAACAACTGCACTGGTAAGACTACATCTGGAATACTGCATCCAGTTTCGGTCACCACGATACAGAAAAGATGTGACTCTAGAAAGAGTGCAGAAAAGGGTTACAAAGATGATTAGGGGACTGGAGGCTAAACCATACAATGAATGATAGCAGGACTTGGGAATGTCCAGTCTAACGAAGAGAAGGACTAAGGGTAACATAATAACAAACTTCTAATATCTGAGGGCTGCCACAGAGAGGAGATGAACCTATTCTCCAAAGCACCTAAGGGCAAGACAACAGTAATGTATGGAAACTTAACAAAGAGAGATCCAACATAGAATTAAGATACATTTTCTGTCAGTGAGAAAAATAATCAGTGGAATGGCTTGCCTCCAGAAATTGTGGGTGCTCCATCACTGGAGGTTTTTAAGAAGAGATTGGACAGCCATTTGTCTGGAATGATATAGGGTCTCCTGCTTGAGCAGGGGACTGAACTAGAAGATCTCCAAGTCCCTTCCAACACTGTTATTCTGTATTCTGTATCAATTCCATATTTTCTTATCTCTACCATGCATGGTTTATTCCAGTACCAACATATCATCATATGAAACATTGGGGGTCTTTGCATGTGCATGCACGCACACACATCAAATCAATGTATTTTATTACAATCACAGATTGGAAAACCACACATATATATCCTGTTAAGCTTCACAAAAGGCATAATTACCTAGAACAGAGAAGGTAGAAACAAGGCTAATAGCAAAGCACATCCACCAACCAAAAAGATGGATATTCAAACAACAAAATCATGGAACAGGTGACTGATACTATTGTGGTATGCAATACATGTTCCATGTATGTGCTTATGCCCAAAGAACCGTAAAATTATACATGCATTAGATGTAAACTATGTGAACTATAGAGGAAAAAGTAAGGCAACTTTAGCCAAACTCCAGCCTACACAAGAAAGCTATACCCAAACCGAACCAAATAATGAACAAATAACTCCCAGAGGATTTGACCCTACTGATAAACCCTTGGAGGAAGACAAATGGAAGTATATCACATATAGAAGGAAACACAATAATCAAAGAAAAAAGCAGCATATAACTAACAAGCCCCTGCTGCCCAATCTAACCCAACCAGAAGCAACCCCCTAGATCAGTGGTTCTCAACCTTCCTAATGTCGCGACCCTTTAATACAGTTCCTCATGTTGTGGTAACCCCCAACCATAAAATTATTTTCATTGCTACTTCATAACTGTAATTTTGCTACTGTTATGAATCGTAATGTAAATATCTGATATGCGGGATGTATTTTCATTGTTACAAATTGAACATAATTAAAGCATTATATGTAATTATATATTGTGAAATATTTATTTCTAATTACAAATAAATGAAATTTTGTCTCTCTGTCTCCCTCTTTCTCTCTCTCCCTCTCCCTATTTCTCTCTCCCTCCCTCTCCCTCCCTTTTTCTTTCTCTCTCTCCTTTCTCTCTCTCCCTCTCCCCCTATTTCTCTCTCCCTCTTTCTTTCTTTCTCTCTCCCTCTCTCCCTTTCTTTCTCTCCCCCTTTCTCCCTCCCTCTCCCTTTTTTCTCTCCCTTTCTCTCTCCCTCTTTCTCCCTTTTTCTCTCTCTCCCTCCCTCTCCCTGTATTTCTCTCTCTCCCTCCCTCTCCCTTTCTCTCCCTGTCTCCCTTTCTCCCTCTCCTCTTTCTCTCTTTCTCTCTCTCCCTCTCCCCCCATTTCTCTCTCCCTCTCTCCCTCTCTTTCTCTCTCCCTCTCTCTCTGTCTCCCTCTTTCTTTCTTTCTTTCTCTCTCCCTTTCTTTCTCTCTCCCCCTTTCTCTCTCCCTCTCCCTTTCTTTCTCTGTCCCTCTTTCTCCCTTTTTCTCTCCCTCCCTCTCTCCCCCTCTATTTCTCTCCCTCTTTCTCACTCCCTTTCTCTCTCTCTCTCCCTCTCTTTCTCTCCCTATGTCTCCTTTCTTTCTCTCTCCCTTTCCCCCTCTCCTCTTTCTCTCCCTCTTTCTCTTTCTCTCTCTCCCTGTCACTCTCTCTTTCCCTCTCTCTATTTCTCTTTCCCTCTTTCTCTCCCTCTCTCTATTTCTCTCTCCCTCTCTTCCTCTCAAAGATCCTTAAAATCCTTAAAAGTTATGCTTGGGTGGAAGACTTTTTCTTTTACAGATGGGGTGGGTTGGCAGACAAGTACTCAAAAAAGGGGGGGGAAAGTGTGAATAGGTGTCCAGTAGCTAGCTTGAAGTTTGAACGACTTCTTTCTCTTGCCACCGGCTTCTAGGAGGAGCAAAAGACATCCAGCACTGCAACTAGGCGCCCTGGACTGGCCATTCCAGGGCTTCCTGCACCGGCTGACTTAGTTGTCTGCAACCTCCTGTTGTCGCTTGAGGGGGGGAAGGGACACGGGCGGGAGAGATTCCTTCTTTCTCATCCGAGGAGGGAAGTTATATTGGACCGTCGACTCTGTGTCGAGCCCCGTGGGCCCCACATTTGCAGGCAGGTGGGAACCCGCCTGCCGAGCCACCACCTCCCCATCGCCCTCCACGTCGGCCGGCTCCGTCGCCAGACCTCCCAGCTGACAAGCGCACATTCAGGGGGTTGCCAGCTGACGGGTGCAGAAGATCAGCGCCGCAGAGGCCTCCCAGCCACCCGCTTCTTTGGCTGGAGCAATTGCCAGGGCTTGCATGGTCGCCTGCGGCGGGGAGCGCGTTAGCGGCCATTGGGGCACCAGCGGTTCTGTGCCACAGAGGCTTGAGGCACGGGATGCAGAGTGGCACGGTGCCGTGGGAGGTGGCAGGACAGGGGGAAGGGGTTACCTGCATCCTGCCGGCCGAACTCTGGAAGCCTGCCTGAATGAAGAATTTTAGGGGAGTTGAAAGCGAGACAGGTTCCTAAGACCATCGGAAATATGTGTTTTCTGATGGTCTTAGGTGACCCCTGTGAAAGGGTCATTCGACCCCCAAAGGGGTCCCGACCCACAGGTTGAGAACCGCTGCCCTAGATGGAAATACGCAGACCCACAACCTCCCCCTCAAAAGAAAACATGCAGACACCTAGCAAAGAAACAACACCAAATATACCTAAAAGAGTCACATCAACAAACACACCTGAGATAAACAAAAAAGCACCCAAGACTGTACCCCCCCCAAAAAAGGAAGGTGACTGTTGGTAATAGGAGATTCTATTCTCAAAGGAACAGAATCAACCATCTGCAAACCATACAGTCCAGGGAGGTATGTTGTCTCTCTGGAGCAAAAATTAAAGATGTGGCCAAGAACCTAACCAAAATAATTAGGCCCATAGATTACTACCCTTTCCTCCTCCTTCACATTAGGACAAATGACACAACAAAGAACCTAAGTACAATATTGAGAGATTATAAACAACTAGGCAATAAAGTTAAGGAGCTAGGAGCACAAGTAGTGTTCTCATCAGTACTCCCAACGAAAGATCAACCCCCACTGAGGGAAAAAAGAATTCTAGAAATAAACCACTGGCTAAAGGGTTGGTGTTGCCAAGAAAACTTTGGTTTTCTGAACCATGGACTGCATTTCCTACGCGAAGGACTCTTGGCAAGGGATGGGCTGCACCTCACGAAAACAGGGGAAAATGTACTCAGAAAAAGACTGCCCCAGCTCATCAGTAGGGTTTTAAACTAAAATTGAGGGGGAAGGATGACCAATATTTAGAATCTTTAGAACACAAAACCAGTCATAAATCCCAAGAAAACAAATCAAACAATGAGGTAGCCACGGGGTGAGGAGGTCCGCAATCCCGTGACCAATCGCTATGGCACAAGATTGGAAGTCCCTTATGCTGCACTTTTCAAGAAGTAACAGAATAAGGAGGAGACCTACATGAATTATCTGTAACATTTCTGACGTGTTGTGAATTTAGACTTGGAATATACAAGTTGGATATAAAAGGAGAAATAAAATGCAATGGACTTCTAATTCCCAGCTCACTCTGACACAGCCTGGCCAACTGTTGAATGTTTGTAAGTATTGATTGTGTGAATGAGTAGCCTAGTTGGGCAGCAATACTTACAGCAACTTGATTAGCCTTGTTGGGCATAGTTTTTGTTTAGCCCAGTTGGGCACAAACTTTGACAGCAACTTGAGTAGCCTAGTTGGGCAGTTGCTTATTGATTCTTTGTTTAGCCTAGTCGGGCAAAAAGTAATGTTGCTTAACCTAGTTGGGTAACTAAGCTATTGTAACAAACCATATAAGATAACAAGTAACAAGTAATATGTATTAGTCACTATGATTGTGCAGCTGCCTTGTTTTCTGTCCAAATAACACAAGAATAAAAGAACTATTATTAAACCTTATCTTGAGTGAGTTTGACTTATTCATTTTATAACACTATGGCAAGAAGAAAAGCATCTCAGACTTCCCTAGGGGGGAAAAGGTGAGTATTGGTGATAGGAGATTCAATTCTTAGGAGAACAGAAACTATGGTCTGCAGATCAACTGAGAGAAAAAAGAACAAGTACAAAAAATGGAAAGAGGGACACATAACTAAAGCAGAATACCAATAAATAGCTCCAATCTGCAAAGCTGAAGTTAGGAAAGCTAAGGCTTTGAACGAAGTAAGACTTGCAACAAATGTTAAAAACAATAAAAAGTTTTTTTTAACACATAAAAAAAGAAAAAAGTCAAAGAAACAACAGAACCATAAACCATAACCAAAAACAGAACTATAAATGACAAGTTAGGAATGCAAATTAAAATATGCAAAAATAAGATAAGAGAACATCTGTCAGCTCTAGATGGATTCAAATCAGTGGGTGCTGACACACTACATCCCATAGTTTTGAAGGAACTGAGAGATGGGATTTCAGAACCACTGAAATATATCTTTCAAAGTTTTTGGCTCACCGGGGAACTACCTCAGGACTGGAAGATCTAAAAAGATCTTGACAGACCTGAACACTGGGCCCTATCTAACAAAATGAAATTCGACGTAGATAAAAGTAAGGTTTTACACTTAGGCTAGAAAAACCAAATGTATAGGTATAAACTAGGTGAAACTTGGCTTAATGCCAGTAACTGCAAAAAGGATCTTTGAGTCCTAGTGGACAATCACTTAAATATGAGCCAGCAGTGTGTCACAACAGCCAAAAAAGCCAATCCAATCCTAGGCTGTATTAATAGAGGGACAGAATCAAGATCATGTGAAGTTCTAGTACCACTTTACAAAGCCTTAGTAAGACCACAGTTGGAATACTGCATCCAGTTTTGGTCACCAAAATATAAATAAAATGTTGAGACCCTGGAAAGAATGCAGACAAGAGCAACAAAAATGATTTGGGAGCTTTAGGTTAAAACATACAAAGAATAGTTGCAGGAATTGGTTATGTCTAGTCTAGTGAAAAGAAGGGCTAGGGGTGACATGATAGATCTGTTCAAATATTTGAGGGGCTCCTACAAAATGAGGGGGGTCAAACTATTTTCCAAAGCACCAAAAGGCAAGACAAGAAACAGTGTTGGAAACTAACCAAGGAGAGAATCAACCTAGAACTAAGGAGAAATTTCCTAAGTGTGAGAGCAATCAATCAGTAGAATAGCTTGCCTTCAGAAATTGTTGATGTTCCATCATTAGAGGCTTTTAAAAAGAAACTGGACAACCATTTGTCTGAGATGGTATAGAGCAGGGGTAGGCAACCCAAAACACTCAAAGAGCCACTTGGACCCGTTTCCCACTGAAAACAAAACACTGTATGTATGTATGCAGGGCTTTTTTTCAGCCGGAACGCGGCGGAACCGGGTTCCGGCACCTTTTTCCGGGCCGGCCGCACCGGAAATAGCCCCTCCCACACCGGAAATAGCCCCTCCCAAATTTTACTTGCATTCCTGTTCTCTAAAGGGGCGGTCCTAGGGTTTGATGAGGGCGTGGCCAGGTTTGAGTTCCGCCACCTTTTCTCCGAGAAAAAAAGCCCTGTATGTATGTATGTATGTATGTATGTATGTATGCATGTATGTGTGTGCATATGTATATGTGTGTGTATATGTATATTGTGTGTGTGTGTGTATATATATATTAAAAAATAAAGGTAAAAAAGGATATATGCAGTGTTATCTTCATTTTAGATGTCAAAAGGGTCTCTCTCTGTCTCTCTCTCCCTCCCTCCCTCCCTCCCTCTCTCTCTTTCTGCCCTTGGTCTGCCAGTCCTCTTCCCCCACTCAGTGTGTGTGTTTGTGTGTGTGTATGTCTGTGTGAGAGAGAGAGGGGGGGCACTTGCACTCCCCCCCTCTTTCTCTTTCCTCTCTCTCTCGTTCTCTCTCTTTCCTCTCTCTCTCTCTCCTCTCCCCCCCCCTCTCTCTCTCTCTCTCTTTCTCTTTGGTCTCTCTCTCTTTCTCTCCCTCTCTCTTTCTCTCTCTCCCCTCTCTTCCTCTCTCCGATCTTCTGCTCACCTGGCAAGCTGGCTTCAAGCTGTTCTCCAACAAGCTGACACACATTCTTATTGGGCTAGCTCAGGGGTAGGCAACCTCGGCTCTTTTATGACTCATGGACTTCAACTCCCAGAATTCCTGAGTCAGCATAGCTGGGCTAGGTAGCTCTCTCCTGCCCTTCCTGCTTCCTGCTGAGATGCAGCAAAGAGAGGAGCCCTGCCCAATAAGCTTTTCAGCTCGTCGAACAGGGTGAGGCCACTCTCTTTTTACACACACGCACACGCACACACACACGCACACACAGAGAGAGAGAGAGAGAGAGAGAGAGAGAGAGAGAGAGAGAGAGAGAGAGAGAAGGGAAGCACAAGTGCCTCTCTCTGTCTCTGTCTCTCTCTGCAAATGGCCGAAGAGGCTGGGAGCCGCAGGAGAAGGCTCAAAGAGGTGCATGCGACTCCAGAGCCGCAGGTTGCTGACCTGTGGTATAGGGTCTCCTCCTTGAGCAGGGGGTTGGACTAGAAGACCTCCGTCCTCCCAACTCTATTATTCTATGTTATAATGTCCTAATAAAAATGTTCTTTTTTATCTCAATATTATTCTTCAAGTGTCAGAATCCAGTTATATTTCATTTCTATCTATCTTCTCTGATATAAAACCAATGCTTACTCTCTCCTGGATCCTGTCATACTACTAAGGGGGAGGGGGTATGCATGGGTTTTTAAAATTACTTTCACTTCCTCTATTCACTACAAAGTAACCTTTTGTTGATTCGCTTCAGATCTGCTAACCATAACAATGTAGCCATTTGCCTTTCATCCTATGCCCCTCTGAACTTCTCCTCCTTACCAGCCAGCAAGAGAAAGGGGGGGAGGTAGAGCATCTGGGATCTGTGTGAGGAGATGTTGAATGATCATGCCAACGGAGCTGAATTGATGTTATCTCTCCTGGAGTTAACACCTAGAAATCTGCCGTTCTGAATTGCCCGGAAGAACTGCGAGGTGGGGGGCTGCTTAGGAACAATTTAAAATATCGAATTGTAAGGGAATCCCTCAGATCCTGTCTATCATGCCTGCTATCAGTTTCTTTTAATAAAAGTTCCTGTTGGAAAAAACCGTTTCCAAGAGTTCTGCTTTCTTAAGATGTGGATTGAAGTGGGTCCTTACATCAAGATTCTTTTAATCATTGTATCTGTTTCCATTTTTTTTCTTTTTTACAAGTTTTCCATGTCCCTTCATATTTTTCACATTTCCAACATTAACTAGCAGTATGTTTATACATCTTAGATAATTTATCTGGTGTCATATACCAACAGTATATCATATTATACACACACACACACACACACACACACACACACATATATATATGTGTGAAATAAAATAGTCCGAGCACCAGGATAATATTAAAACAAAAACTGTTTAATACAAAAGCTAAACCTAAGCTTTCATCGGCCAACACTGCCGACATCATCAGAGCATAATAGAGTTGGCCTTATCTTGCTTCTTAATAATTACAAACTTGTCGTCCACATACCGGACCCAAAATTTGGATGCATTAAACTCCGTATACCAAGACATCTGCTTCACAGCAGAGGAGGAGAACCAGGGTTCCTTAGCCTTTTTGGATGTGTTGGTCCACCGCCAACTGGATGGGACTCTACACACAAGGGTATACCGCAAACTGACTCATACCAACAGGACCCTCCACTATAAAAACAACCATCCAGTGGCCCACAAGATCAGCTGTGTAAGAACATTATTCAACCGGATAGACTCACATTGCAGTACAACCAAGAACAAAACTGAAGAAAGAAACCACCTCTTTAGAACCATAAGTACAATGGTTACCCTACCAAATTTATCAGGAAGTATAGTAGACCACACAGATCCCATGAAGACTTGCAAAAAGCCGATAGGATGACAACGCAAAATGTGCGTATCCCTCTCCCATATATCAATAGTGTGTCAGAGGCAACAGCCAGATTACTGGCCCCCTTTAGTATAGAAGTGGCCCATAAACCAGACCAAACCTTACGGACCAAGATCATGCACCCAAAAGACCCATTCCCCAACGAGGAAAAATCTTCGATAATATACAAGATCAAGTGCAAGGACTGTTCCTGCAATTACGTTGGGAGACTACTAAAAGGTTAAAAACTAGGGTGCATGAGCATGCACTAGCAGTTAAAAGACAGGAACAATATTCACAGATTTGGACCCATATGACCAACTATGGGCATGAATTTGATCTTACCAGTGCACAACCTATATCCAGGGATACCACTAAGGGAGTCCGCCTACTCAAGGAAGCCTGGCTTTCTGACGGCGATTCTATCAATCGCCATATAGAACTTTGCCCGGCATACCAAACACTTAAGATATGTGAAAAACAA
This sequence comes from Protobothrops mucrosquamatus, assembly GCF_001527695.2. NCBI lineage: Eukaryota > Metazoa > Chordata > Lepidosauria > Squamata > Viperidae > Protobothrops > Protobothrops mucrosquamatus. The sequence continues at coordinate 181,247 of NW_015387533.1, read as the reverse complement.
CACCATAGCTCACAACGAAGGCAATTTGCACACCCCCCACAAGATCAGAGGGAAGGGGGCAATGGAGGAGGTAGCCCATTTGTGCGATAACGAACTCACAACATATCCTACAAGGGGAACAGAGAAGAGACAAAAAACACCCCCCATAGACACCCCAAATAGTCACACCCCAATCCACCCCACAACAAGGAGAAATAATGACGGGTACGAACGACACGGATGGCTGGATGACAACCCACGGGGCACCCGCACTACGACCCCCGCTAACAAGAGGGGGGATGAGACACTCCACCGACGGCTACAAAAAAGAGATCCATGAGCAAACGATGGAAAGCCTGCATGGGACCCTGCACGCGCGCAAGAAGGGCAAAAAAAACTAGCAAACAATGAAGGGGGACTGAAAAACCCAATGAACGATCGAGCAGTACAGGACCTTAAGATGGAGTGGACAACCAGAAGTGGATCAATATACTCACGTAGGTTCACGGAAGAAGGCAGCGCTCCTGAGTGGGAGAACACACGTAGGAGCATATCCATCAGAGACTACCCTGATAGACGCCCGAATCCACTCAATATACCCCCTCCCCCGAGCACACATGTGCACAACCTCATTAAGGAAGATCAGATGGGGTGATGATTTGATTGCACAATTTCGTGACATGGAGTATGCAATTCGTATCCGTGGGTTGGCTGAGGATCCAAAAGAGAATTTGAGGGAAACAATTCCAGAAGCACTCATGGATGCCCTGGCTTGTGGGCAAGAAATTCATGGGGAGATTGAACGTGTTTTCAGGGTAAATTCGTGGGTTGCTCGCCAGAAACAACTGCCAAGAGACGTGGTCGTTTATTTTACAAGAAAATCAAGACGGAATGAAATAATGCAGCTTTTTTTTCAACAAAGATTTAAGATTCTAAATCAAGATATTATTCTTTTAAAAGAAATCCCAGCGAAAATGCTTAAAGCGCGACGAGATTATGCTTTTCTGGTGCAGGAGCTTAAGAATAGGCAAATAATTTTTAGATGGGATGTACCAGTGGGCATAATTGTAACAGTGGCTGGTAGGCATTACAGAATTAATTCGATTAAAAAGGCGAAAGAATTTATGGCGTCTGTGCTACAAGCGGAGTGTCCAATTACACCTCAAAAGGCTGATACGGCTGAGCATTTGATTGTGGACCTCCCTTCTACTTCCGGCGCCAAGGATGTAAATGGGCGTTCAAAGGATAATGGAAAAGAACAAAGAGTGACCCGTGCAGCTCACAGACGCAAGGAGAAGGAACAACTGACAGCCCGCCAAACAGCTGAGAGCTCACCACCTGCCACTTCAGAGCCAGTAGGTGGCGCTCGACCTAAGGTTTTTGTTAAGTCTTATGCTTCAAGCATTGCCATAGGATTGAAATCTGCAAATGTTTAAGATTTCATCTTGGAATGTGGGGGGACTTAACACACCCCAAAAAAGACGTAAGATTTTTCATTATTTAAGACATTTTAACAATGA